>NC_026008.2:25947356-26043914 GCF_000442705.2 Elaeis guineensis
GAGGATGACCTCTTAATTATATCAGATGGTCACAAGAGTGGTTCTGAGGTTGGATACTGATCTTGGCCTACTCACATCATTACATCCCAAATAGGTTTTGGTTCACCGCATACACCAAGATGGATGAGCGAAGTGTGACACTAGAAGATGAATATTCATGCAGGGTTGCTGGGATAGGTACTGTTTGAGTGCGAATGTTTGATGGAATTGTGCGGACCCTAACTAATGTGAAGCATATTCTAGACTGAAGAAAAATTTAATATCACTTGGTTATTTGGAGAGGATTGGATGCAGTTTCAGTTAGTTATGCCAGGAGTGGTGTGCTGAATATCTCCAAAGGGCCATGGTGGTGATGAGGGAAGAAGATTGGAGAATAACTTTACAGGTTGGAGGTTCTGTTATGACTGGAGATTCTGATACAGCAACTGCAGTACAGGATCAGTAGGTCTTACATCGATTGTGCACTACTGCTTAGGTCATATGGGAGATCGAGGATGTAGGAGCTGAGTAGGTATGGACTGATTCTAGACATGGAGGATAGAGTTTCAAAGGTCTGTGAGCCATGTCAGATGGGCATGCAAAAAAATTTCAGTTTTGCCATCAGTACAGTTAGGAGTGCTGCCCCATTGGAGCTTCTGCATATAGATATGTGGGGATCAGCACCTGTTTTGACAAAAATAGGGTCAGATAGTTCTTGACATTGATTGATGACTTCTCGAGAAAGGTCTAGGTTTATTTCTAAGAAAAAAGCTAGATGTCTTCTTCAAGATCAAGGTATAGAAGACTAAGGTGGAGAAGGAGCGAGGATGCAGTGTAAAGTACTTAAGATCAGATAATGGCGAAGAGTTTATCGGTAGGGAGTTTCAGGAGTTCTGTGAGGAGTGTGGCATTAAGAGGCACTTCATAGTGAAGAAAAATCCACAGCAGAATAGGATGGCTGAGAGGATGAATAGGACTCTCCTGGATAAGGTGAGATGCATGAGGCTATAGACAAGACTTCCCAGGATGTTTTGGATGGATTTGATGGATGCAGCATGCTACCTGATGAATCGGTTATTGAAGGAACCAGATCCAGGGTTTCAGGTCAGATCTTGAAATTTTTTCAAGATTAGGCAGCGGAAGACTAAAATAAATCAAAATTTATCTTATAAAATCAGAGAATCCCTAGATCTAAGATCCTATTACATGATTATTACATGATATTAATTAAAAATTAAAATATAAAAGTAAGAACTATATGTTGATCATATCAACATGTTTCTATACTACATCTAATGTATGTAAAATATAATAGATCAGATCTATTACCTTGCAAGTTAGATGTTCTAACTTGCTGATCCAGGTTTGAGGATGATGTTGTAAGCCGCACATGCGTCCGGCCTTAGGAGTCATCCACATGAGCCACAAATCACGATCAAAAGTTCTGGTCCAGAAAATCAGCACAGTATGCTAGTACTGTACTAATCCTTCTTCGATGGTCGATCAAATGCCTCCTTCTTCTTGATTTAGACTCTTTCAAAGATGAAAATAGGAGAAAGAGTTTTAAATATGAGACACTCTTAGAAAACTCACAGAAGGAGAAGAAAAGAGGTGAACTCAGCAACCCTAGAAGAAGACCCTCTTCTTCTCCTCATTGCTCTAATCCAGACACTTAGTTTTGTGTCTATTATATCTCCATGCCCTAAACTCTTTCTCTCTAATTTTATACACCCCAAAGGTCTCTCAATGCTCTATAATTACAAAAATCTCAAGAAGAAATTCATCTTAAATAATGAGATATAATGAATCCTTGTCTAGGTCAAATACCTAGTCAAGAAAAATTCAAACAGGGCAAGACAAGGGGTGCCCAACTCATGGACGCCCCTCCTTCTTTTTCTGCCATGGACCACCAGCAAAGGGCGCACAATATATGCCATAAAGCCATAAAAATTTCAAAAAAAATTTGGGTAAAATTAGTGCCATAAGGAAAGAGTTTTGATTTCCTAAAATTCTATCTCATAGAATTTGAAATCCAAACTAATTCCTACTTTGACTTGGTCCACAACCACATTCCATGTAAGAGAGAAAGAGTGGAAATCTTTGGGCATGCATAAAGCCTGGAGAGAAGGTTTTGTCAAACAAAATAAGAGAGAGTGGGCATGGGGGGCTAAGGTGGTGCAAGGTGGAATCCTAGTCTTACTAGGGTTCAATCTATGACTTGTTCAAATTTGGTTTCTCAAACCAAATCAAACCAAAATCAAATCAACCAATTAAAATAGATCTTAATCTAATTAAAAACTTAATTTAATTAGATTAAATTATATTTAAATCTAATTTAATTTTTTAATCAAATTAGAAATTAGGTTGACCCAAGTCCTAATTGAACTAGGACTAGTTTTTTCTTGCACTTGGCTTATCCAATAAACCAATTTAACTTGATCCAATCAAGCCCAAACCAAATCTAATTAAATCATATTCAATTAGACCTAATCTTAGATCATTGGCTTAATCAAATTAAGCTAATTAGCAATCAAATTGCTAATCGATCGTCCTGCAACACTTGCACTAGGTTAAATGTCAATCGTATTGATCGTTTAACCCTAGAACGATTCTTAATCGTTGATCAACCATCCGATCGGATCGTGAACTCTAATGTGTGTGACCTCATAGGTTCAAACCTAAGCAGTAGCATAAAAATAAATTCTTGTATTAATCGAAGTGACCATCTAGCAATGGTACCCGACAGCCGGATAGGTTGAATGTGTAGAACAACATCCTTTGAACCTATGCGGATATAGTTTCCATATAATTCATCCCCTTAACTAAAATACTCATAGGACACCTCAGAGTTCAACTATCAACTCTGATCAGGTTGTCCATATTGTATTTCAAAATATCAAATCTATCTGATGGATTATCTGAGCCAAGGTTTTGCTAAATTGAAATACAGTGACTCATTCTTCTCCAATTCTTGGAGTGGTCAATCTCATCTTGATCACACTCTGACTTCGTAAGTATTTGACTGTACCCAAAAGTCTTCTATCACTGAATTAAAAATTCAGTTAGTCCAGTACCAAAGCACAGTGAGTTGCTTGCAAGTCACTGAGGTGATCTCAGGTCTAAGGGACACTTATACCTATATCCCATCAGAGACATTCTCGACAGCAGAATGCTCTGGAGTTGGTCATGTTCAATGATGATGTACCCTTATATCTCATGTGTATGTCATACCAGTGTCTCCACACTCTTTGGTTAAGAGGACAATCAACCCACATGGCCTACAGCAATCTATACTCGATAGAAGCTGTCGTCCTTATTAACAGCCTATCATTTGGTCATGAATAATTTTAAAGACTAATCGATAAATCCTCTCTTTATCGAATCTAAATAGTCCTAAGGAATTCATCACAACAATGAAGTTCATTAGAAGATGAAAACTTATGATGAAAATATCAAAAATATATTTTATTTATTAACAAATCAATTACAATACAAGGTTCTATTGACGGTTGGCTTTTGGAACATATTTTTCAATAACTCCCACTTGTCCTAAAGCCACTCGGCACATTATCTAATACCCATCTTCGACTTGTGGTTGTCGAACTCCTTTATTGCCAAGGCTTTAGTGAAGGGGTCGGTCAGGTTCTCCTTTCCGTCGATCTTCTGAAGGTCGACGTCACCTCGATCCACGATCTCTCAGATCAGGTGGAAGCGGTGCAAAAAGTACTTCGGCCGTTGGTGTGCTTTGGGTTCCTTCGCTTGAGCTATGGCACCAGTGCTGTCGCAGTAAAGTAGGATCGGACCATCGAGGGAGGGTGCTACTCTAAGCTCGATGATGAATTTTCTCAGCCACACAGCTTCTTTCACGACATCTGATGCTGCGATGTACTCTTCCTCACAAATAGAGTCTGCCACAGTATGCTGCTTGAAACTCTTCCAACAGATAGATCTACCATTCAGAGTAAAGATATAATCCGACACGCTTCTGCTGTCATCATGGTCAGATTGAAAGCTGGATCTGTGAACCCCACAAGTTTCAGATCAAACTCACCATAAACCAACCATTGGTCCTTAGTATTTCTTAAATACTTAAGGATGGCTTTAACCACTTTCCAGTGATTTTCTCCAGGATCAGATTGGTATCTACTCACTACTCCTAGTGAGTATGCTATATCTGGCCTTGTACATGTCATGGCGTACATGATAGATCTCACGGTCGAAGTATATGGGACTCTACTCATACGCTCTCTCTCTTCAAGAATTGTCGGACAATCCTTCTTAGAGAGAGAAATTTTATGGCCTATCAATAGATAGTCCTTCTTGAAATTCTCTATGATAAACCTCTTCAGCACAGTGTCTATGTACGTGGACTGGGATAACCCAAGCATCCTTTTAGATTTATCCCTATAGATCTTCATCCCTAGGATGTAAGATGCTTCACCCAAGTCCTTCATGGAGAACTACGATGACAACCAAATTTTTATTCCCTGTAGTGTGGGGATGTCATTCCCGATTAAGAGAATGTCATCCATGTACAAGATAAGGAGTACCATAACTGGACCATTTTCTCATTTATAGATGCAGGGCTCTTCTCTGTTCTTAATGAAGCTATATGTTTTGATCACCTTATCAAAACATATGTTCCAACTCCAAGAAGCTTGCTTCAATCCATAAATGGATCTCTGAAGCTTGCACACCTTGGACTCATCTGTGGATGTAAACCCCTTAGGTTGTATCATATACACCTCTTCGTCAGCTCTCTATTCAGAAAAGCTATCTTTACATCTATCTGCCAGATCTCATAATCCAGATGGGCAGCTATTGCAAGCACTATCCGAATGAATTTGAGCATTGCTACAGAGGAGAACGTCTCGTTATAGTCAATACCATAATGTTGATGATACCTCTTGGCAACCAGACGGGCTTTATAGATCTTCACCTTTCCGTCTGCGCCCCTCTTTCTTTTGAAGATCCATTTACATCCAATGGGTTTAACCCCTTCAGGTGGGACAACCAATGTCCATACATCATTGACCTTCATGGACTTCATTTTGAATTTCATGGTTTCAAGCTATTTTTGGAATCAGGTCTCTGCATTGCATCCATATAGGTGATCGGATCCTCATCATTCTTATCAATTTCGATGGGATCACCATCTCGGACCAAAAAATCATAGTATCTGTTCGGCTGACGTGGTACTCTATCGGATCACTTTAATGGTGCAGGTACATTGGACTCTAGATCTGATCTAATCAAATCCGACTCAGGTTCAACTATTGGTGTCGGTCCTTCTACCTGTTGAACTTCATCAAGTTCAACCTTAGAGGCAACGATTCCTTCACCAAAGAACTTCTTTTCTAAAATGATTGCTTTAAGGCTGACGAACACCTTTTGTTCATCAGCATGGTAGAAAAAATATCCTTTGGTCTCTTTGGAATACCCAATGAATATGCATTTGTCAGACCTAGGTCTAAGTTTATCTGTAACTAACCGTTTGACATAGGTCAGGCACCCCCAGACCCTAAGGTGTGAAAGTGCTGGCTTACACTCTATCCATATCTCATATGGAGTCTTAGTTACAGACTTACTTGAAACCCTATTTAACAGATAACAGATCGATTCGAGTGTATATCCCCAGAAGGATATCGGCAAACTGGCAAAACCCATCATGGATCAGACCATATCTAACAGAGTTCAATTTCTCCTTTCAGACACACCATTATGCTGTGGTGTTTCTGGAGGAGTCCATTGAGAGAGAATCCCATTCTCTCCTAGATATGTGAGAAACTCACTAGAAAGATATTCTCCTCCTCGATCAGACCGAAGAGTTTTAATACTCTTCCCAGTTTGTTTTTCTACTTCACTTCGAAATTGTTTGAACATTTCAAATGAATCCGACTTATGTTTCATTAAATAGATATATCCATATCTGGATAGATCATCCGTGAAAGTGATGAAGTAGAAATATCCACCTCTAGCACTTATGCTCATGGGCCCGTATACATCAGTATGTACTAGGCCCAAGAGCTCAGTAGCTCTCTTACCTTTTCTAATAAAAGGTGACTTGGTCATTTTACCAAGAAGACAGGACTCACAGGTTGGAAGTGATTCACAATCACTGACTTTGAGAATTTCCTTTTGAGTCAACCTGTTTATCCTGTTCTTATTTATATGACCTAGCCTATAGTGCCATAAGTAGATATCTGATACACTATCTAATCTAGGGTGCTTACTAGTAGAATAGACTACGTTAACAGATTGTGATAACATATACACACCATTGTTCAAATGTCCACAAAAAATAGTAACACCATTCATAATGATATTACAAACTTGTTTCTTTATTGAAATGTCATAATCATTTTTGGCCAGAAGGCCTACAGAAATAATATTTAAAAAAAAATTGAGACAGAAATGACAACCATTAAGAACAATGGTATGGGACTCAAATACAAGTTTCAAGATTCCTAATGCTAGAACTCGAGCTGGTCTTCTATCTCCAATGTTCAGGAACCTCTCATCTTGCTCGAATATCCTACTGACCTGCAACCCCTGCAATGAATTACAAATATGGTAAGGGCTATCGGTATCCAATATCTAGTCAATTATATCACAAATAGAGAAATTGTAAAAAATTATTATATAAATATCTTGTCCAGCAACAACTTGCTTCTTTCTCTACCTGTTCGGGTCCAAGGAGGCAATGTACTGAGGATAGTTCCTCTTCCAGTGCCCCGCTTCTTGCAAAAGAAGTATTCAGCTTGACTCTTATCGGGCTTGATCTTTCTGGTCTGACCCTGCACTGATGTCCCAGCCTGAACTTGCACCTTCTTCACTTTCTTCTTCTTGTTCTTCTTCCCTTTCTTAAAGAGTCGAGAACCAGAAGACGAACCTCCCACTAAGTTCACCGACTCCTTGTGGAGTTGGTGATCCTTCTCAAAGTTTTGAAGCAACCCCAGTAACCCGTGGTAGTTTACTTCAGACTTTGTCATTCTATAATGAGTGAGGAATGGGAGATAAGACTTGGGCAGCGAGTTCAGTATTGCATCTTTTCCAAGTTGCTCATGCAAGAGAAAGTCGAGTTTGCTCAAATGCTCCATTAGCTCGATCATGTATAATACATGATCAATGACAGAGGCACCATCCTGCATTTTGGCGTTGAAGATGGCACAACTAGTCTTGTGCCTCTCCACATCATTGGGTGTGCCAAAGGCATCCTCCAACACTTGAAGCATGTCCTTTGGCTGAGTCGTCTCAAATCTGTGACTGAACTCGTTGCTCATGGCAGCCAGCATGATGCAGCACATCGTGATTCGATCACTGAGCCACTTCTGGTAAGTGTCTCTGACTGTTCCATGTGCATTGGCAGCTGGCTCCTCAGGTGCAGGATCCCTTATCACATATAGGATCCGTTCATGCTTTAGGACTATCTTCAACTTTCGATACCAGCTACTGAAGTTGAGTCCCACCAACTTATCATTGTCCAACAATGATCGGAGTAATAGAAAAGTGGCCATATCTGTACAAAGGAAAACCATAACCTAATTAGTAATTGATTCATTAAACCTAAAGATTTGAACTTTAATCAAAAGATTTCTTCCATTATTTTATTCGAATTGGTAGCCTCTACCTCCAATTCGAGGAATTACCTAATTTTTTAGTGGGTACTAGAATCAACTTAGACTACTCACAAGCCTAATTTTGGTTGGCCAACCCATGTACATCTAAGGATAGGTTCATAATCAATTATTTCTCTAAATAATTTTTAGTAATTTTAATTTTACCCCAGTCCCTAATCAGTAGGCTTTGGCCTCCACTGAAAAGGTCTGGTTAGGTCCAACCATTAACATGACCATACTTGGCCCATCTAGCCAATGAATGATTAGGCCCAACTTTGGTTGGCTAATCTAACCACCATTTAGAAAGATGTAGTCAAGAAATTATATTATGAATGATAATTCTATCAGCTGATAAGCACCAGACCTTTGGGCCTCCAATGATTATTCAACTGATGGACCCATTATCATCCACTTAATGGGAGGCTATGATCTAGTTATCATCATAACTATTTTATTTTAAGGACCTAATAATTTTAGAAGATTTAATTGATTTAGAGGAGAAAGTCAGATGAACCAGCTTATCATGATCCTCCCACTGGCTTCACCAAGTCAGCTTAAGGGAGATCATTAAAAGGGCTGATCTATGAGCACCTAAATCAGTCACACTGATTTACCTAGCTGACATAGGTCAGCTCGAATAGTCAAGTGATCCGATCAAAATATAATTTCATCAAGAGGCCAGGTAAGTTCGATCGGTGGGAGAGTCTGCCAAAGCTTGCCTTAGACACCATCAGAAATGGTCAGGTAAGCAGGCTACTAATTAAAAACCACCAGTCTGGTTTACCTTAGACACCAACTAGTTTAATTAGTTTTGATTAGATCAACCTAATAGTTCGTGCTAGATTGCTTAGCCAAGAATCAAATCTATTTAGTTCTCATTAAAGACATGGACTTGACCAACTATAACTATTGTAATTGATCTAGAGAATCCTTGACCTAATCAAAGATAATAATTGATTAGATTTAGTCAATTCTCTAATTAAGTCCATCTTTAATCTAACCTTAGGTCTAACCCAATTAATGGACCTGATTCCCACTAACCCATTAACCCAATATGTTATGGTTTGTGTCTTAAGTTTTTCAATTCACAATCCTAGAACCTAATCAAACAACTTCTTAATTCTCAATTAAGTTTTGGGCTGACGGTTGGAGTTCGACTTTTTAAAAATAATTTTTATATTTGTAAAATATTTTTACAATATGGTTCTACCAACCAAGATGCATGTTTGATTCATAATCAAAATGCAAGTGAAAAAATGCATGAAACTATTTTAGATCTAATCTAAACAGGTTCATGTAATTGAAACAATTTCAACTTTAAACTGCGCAAATTTTTCAGACAAATATATGATGGTTCTTTGCATGAAAATTATTAACAAAGAGATTTTATTTTAAATTTAAATATCTTTGAAATCTAATAAATCATAAATTTAATCTAGCTCATATCTAACAAATTTATGATTAAAGATAGATCTACACGAACTAAGACAACCTTTGCACTATAAGGAGTAAACCTTACAGCAGGACAACCTACAGTTCATGATTGATCTAAAATTTTAATTTTAAATTTAAAAATAAGATTATAAATTAGATCTAATCTAAGAAATAATCTAAGCATGTATAAATAATCATGTAATAAACAACCTAGACTCTGATACGAATTGAAGGAACCAGATCTAGGATTTCAGGGTTAGATCTTGAAACTTTTTCAAGATCAGACAGCGGAAGACTAAAATAAATCAAAATTTACTTATAAAATTAAAGAATCTCTAGATCTAAGATTTTATTATATAATTATTATATGATATTAAATCAAAAATTAAAATATAAAGAGCAAGAACTACATGTTGATCATATCAACATGTTTTTATACTACATCTAATGTATGTAAAATATAATAGATCAGATCAATTATCTTGCAAGTTAGATATTCTAACTTTGCTGATCTGAGCTTGAGGATGATGTTGCGAGCCGCACATACATCCGGTCTCTAGAAATCATCCACACGAGCCCATGAATCACGATCAGAAGTCCTGGTCTAGGAAATCAACACAGTATGCTAGTACTGTACTGATCCTTCTTCGATGGTCGATCAAATGCCTCCTTCTTCTTGATTTGGATTCTTCCAAAGATGAGAAATAGAAGAAGGAGTTTTAGATATAAGATACTCTCAGAAAACTCACAGAAGGAGGAAGGAAAGAGGTGAACTCAGCAATCATAGAAGAAGACCCTCTTCTTCTTCTCTTTGCTCTAACCTAGACACTTAGTTTTGTATCTATTATATCTCCATACACCAACACTTTTTATTCTTTATTTTTACATGCCCCAAAGGTCTCTCAATGCTCTATAATTCATGAAGATATCAAAAAGAAATTCATCTTAAATAATGAGATATGAAGAATCTTTGTCTAGGTCAAATACCTAGTCAAGGAAAATCCAAACAGGGCAAGACAAGGGGTGCCCAACTCATGGGTTCCCCCTCCTTCTTTTTCTATCATGGACTATTATAAAAGGGCACACAATATGTGCCATAAAAATCACAAAATTTCAAAAAAAATCTGGATAAAATCAGTGCCATAAGGAAATAGTTTTGGTTTCCTAAAATTCTATCTCATAGAATTTGAAATCCAAACTAATTCCTACTTTGACTTGGTCCACAACCACATTCCATGTAAAAGAGAAAGAGTGAAAAGATTTGGGAATGTGTGAAGGCCTGGGAGAGAAGATTTTGTCATACAAAATAAGAGAGAGTGGGAATGGGGGGCTAAGGTGGCGCAAGGTGGAATCCTAGTCTTACTAGGGTTCAATCTATGACTTGTTCAAATTTGGTTTCTCAAACCAAATCAAACCAAAACCAAATCAACCTAATTAAAATAAGTCTTAACCTAATTAAAAACTTAATTTAATCAGATTAAATTAGATTTAAATCTGATTTAATTTTCTAATCGAATTAGAAATTAGGTTGATCCAAGTCCTAATTGAACTAGGACTAGTTTTTTCTTACACTTGACTTATCCAATAAATCAATTGAATTTGAGCCAATCAAGTTCAAACTAAATCTAATTAAATTATATTCAATTAGACTTAATCTCAGCTCATTGGCTTAATCAAATTAAGTCAATTAGCAATCAAATTATTAATCGATCCTCCTGCAACACTTGCACTAGGTTAAATGTCAATCGTATTGATCGTTTAACCCTAGAATGATTCTTAATCATTGATCAACCTTCCAATCAGATTGTGAACTCTAATGTGTGTGATCTCATAGGTCCAAACTTAAATCGGTAGTATAAAAATAAATTTTTATACCAATCGAAGTGACCATCTAGCAATGGTACCCGATGATCAGATAGGTCGAATATGTAGAACAACATCCTTAGAACCTATGCGGATATAGTTTTCATATAATTCATCTCCTTGATCAAAATGCTCATAGGACACTTCAGAGTTCAACTGTCAACTCGGATCAGGTTGTCCACATTGTATTTCAAAATATCAAATCCATCTGATGGATTATCTTGGCCAAGATTTTGCTAAATTGAAATACAGCGACTCATTCTTCTTCAACTCTTGGAGTGTTCAATCCCATCTTGATCATACTTTGACTTCGTAAGTACTTGACTGTGCCCAGAAGCCTTCTGTCACTGAATTAAAAATTCAGTTAGTCCAGTACCAAAGCACAGTGAGTTGCTTGTAAGTCACTGAGGCGATCTCAGATCTAAGGGACACTTATACCTATATCCCATCAGAGACATTCTCGACAGCAGAATACTCTGAAGTTGATCATGTTCAATGATGATGTACCCTTATATCTCACCTATATGTCATACCAATGTCTCTACACTCCTTGGTTAAGAGGACAACTGACCCATATGGCTTACAGCGACCTATGCTCGATAGAAGCTGTCGTCCTTATTAATAGCCTATCATTTGATCGTGAACAGTTTTAAGGACTAATCGATAAATTCTCTCTTTATCGAACCTAAATAGTCCTAAGGACTTCATCACAACAACGGAGTTTATTAGAAGATGAAAACTTATGATGAAAATGCCAAAAATATATTTTATTTATTAACAAATCAATTACAATACAAGGTTGCTCAACTATCAACAGGTTGACGATTGGCTTTTGAGACATATTTCCTAACATTGGAATGAGAGCTTTGCAATAGGAAAATATTGCTCGACCCTAGACTTAGATGATGTCAATGTGATTTGGGCTCAATTCAGCATTCCACCCAAGTTTGATTTAGAGCTCCCAGGTCCATCTGACAAAATGTGCAATCCCCCTCTGGGTTGGGTCACTCTGTATGAGTCGTTCTGGGCCGACCTTAGGTTCCCACTACCTCCTCTCATTGTCAAACTTTTTTTGTCTTTCAGTATGGCTCTGGGTTTGGTGGTCCCAAACTCATGGTGCTTCATAATTAGTTTTTTGGCCACTTGCTTTTTGGAGGAGATTTAGTCATCCATTAACCTATGTCGATGCTTCTACACCTTCAAGAGACACCCGTATGATGATTGGTTGTATGTTTCCCCTCAGAAGGGGGTCTGTGCCTTGATCTGAGGTGCCCTTCATCAGTTCACGACTGGAAGGAGCACTTTTACTATGTCTCCTGCTCAGTCACGGGGGATTGGGGTTTTGGTAAATGGGGCCGACCTAGGGAATCTGACCTCCAAGCTCCTAAGCTAAGCGGTGAAGACAAGTAGTGCTTCGAAGCATTGCGTGGGAGCAAGATTCTGCCATTATAAGAGTTGTTGTCGAAGTAGACTCTCTTCGACGTCGGCCTTAGTCCAACGGATCCCCGAGGTAAGGATCGAATTAGTCGATCCATACTTTTTCCTCCCCTCTTTATTCTCTCATTTTTGAGTTGGCTTGGTTTATCACAAAAATGAAGCCCGAGGAGGTCGAGGTGATGAAGAAGTTGGTTCTGAAGAAAAGAAAGGCCCTCGGTTCTTCCTCTAGTGTGATTGGTGTGGCTGCATCAAAGATGCCATGATAGATTCTGATCAGTCAGGTGAAACAACCCAGCAAGAAGGGCACTCCTTCTGCCAAGGTGGTCTAGGCTTCTCCGATGCAAGTTCAGGCATCGGCCGCTTGTCCACCACCCCCGACCTATGTGAAAGCTCGGGCAATGATAGCTTATCCATTGACTTTGACTTCAGACAATACCCTCAGGTCCTAGAATCATCTCCCCGAGATGAGAGGAGCAACAAGCTCCTCTCCCTAGCCAGGGGTCGAAGGCCATTTCGATTACTCCCTCTAGCTTCACCTTGCGGGGCCGTAAAGTGGCTCGTGAGCAGCTTCAAAACTTTATTCTTCCAGTGGACACCGATCAGTTGGAGGAGCAGGGCCTAAATGCCCAGTAAAAAGATGCCATTAATGCTTATACTCGAGTGGGTTCTCCGATCCTCCCTTCTTTTTTCCTCTTTTTTTTTGTATCTTTGATAGCTAACTTGGTGATAAATACTTAAATTAAGTCACTAGAGACACTAAATATTATAATAATTGATGTTATTTTATTGAAATTAGATGCTCTCTAGTCTATTTTATAGGTAATCAGGAGTTGGCTCATACAACTCAAATTAGATTTAAATTAGCTCAGATTAGAGTGAACCAGGCAACCAGCTCAAAGGCTAATCAAATCCGAATATGATCGTGACTTGCTTATGAAGGGATCAGATGTAGAATCTCAAGATCCAAAGGTCAAAAAGCAACCTCTCCAATCAAGGGCTTAGAAGCAAACTAATTAAAGATCAAAGGCTAAGATTCAAGGAGCCAATCTAAAACCCTAAGAGGACATATGGAGCACCACTTCATCTAAGGGATGAGAAGCAACTTTTAAAGATCCAATGGCTAGCAAATCTCCGCACCTAAAACCTCTCCACGCCCTCTCTCTTTCTTCACGTTAAACCTCTCCACGCCCTCTCTCTCTTGCATCCTTTCTTTCTTACACAACCAAACTCCCATCTTTCTCTGGCTCACAAAGTGGGTGCACCCCCTCTCTTCTATTAGTACATGCCAATCCCCATGCCAAAAAAGAAATCCCCCCATGCCTCAAACTCTTTTGAAACCTTAGCCTCTTCTCTATAAATACACGCCTCCCTTCCCCTCTTCCATAGCTTCACATGCCCCCTTTGGGGGATTATCTCCTAAGCCTCCCTCTCCCTCTTGATCAACTCCTTCCACACACCAACAAGGTTCTATCTCTTCTCTTTCTTCCATCTAAAAACCTTGTTGCCACTTTGCCTTTCAAAACACATCTACCATCTTCTCTTCTCCCTTCACCCATCCAAATATCAGCGAGAGGTTCAAATCTGAAGTCTTGAGGATCCACGGGCAAGAAGAGTACCTTCAAGAGTCCAAAGATGCAGCAGATTTCAACCTTCAACATCTCCTTCATGGCCAACTAGTTCTCCACCTTCTCGAAAAATCACTGAAAAGCTTATAATGATAGTATTTTTATTTCTTTATCTTTTGTACTTTCTTCTTTATATGCAATAAAAGATTTGACTTTATTTCTTCATCTCTATGAATGTCTTTTATTTATTGCGTTCTTAATTTCTAATATGATACGAGTCTTTGCATAGCCTATGACTATGTAGAGATGATCATGATCAAGTGATACGATCTATGCTCAGTGAGATAAGCTATACTTGAAAATCGATCATAGATCTATTTGCATGAGATCGTAGTTTAGAATAGTCTATGACTCTTAGGATGAGCCGTGATCTATGGATACGGTTCGTACCCTTGAAATAGTCTATTTCTAAACATGATTTCTTTAATTTTATGCATACAATCTTGATTAGCCTATACTCCAAAAGGACAGGCCTTGATCCAATGGGTACGGTCTGTGCTCTCTCCAGATAGGCTATATCTTGATTGTTACGTATTAAATATCTGCATATTAGAAGAAGTACCAACTGATTGACAAAAAAATAATTGAAATCCTAAGAACTTTCTTTCAATATTTAAATTAATCTTTTAATTGTGATTTATTTAATTTTGCTCTGCCTCATCTTTTAAAAAACTAGCATATTGATTTTTTTATCTATTTTTAATTTACTCGAATATAATTTAACCTACGATCTCTGTGGATATGATCCCGACTCACCCTATCTATATAGTTTGAGTTAGATTTATTTTTAACCATCCATGATAACGATCAAATTTTGGCGCCATTGCTGGAGACCGTTGACACAATTGCATCGAGTCTAAAAAAAATTTAGAAAAATTAGAAAAAAAATTTTACTGCTTTATTATATTGCATGGTTATCTTTTAATTTTGCATAATTTACTTTTCATTTAGTTAGATTCTTTAAATCTTTTCAAATCTAATTAACTTAATTAAAATCTACCCTTTATTCTTCTTGCTTTAAATAACCTAACATAAAAGGAAATAAAATATACATCTCATAATACTTAATTAATATAGAGAAACCTAAAACACAATAAAAGAACTTAACATATTTGGACATCTTTTTTAATTATATTGCATCTTTCATAAAATATTTTAAGGGTACTTAACCCAATTAAACAAGATAAAGTGAGAATTTGATCACCCTTCTTTAGCCCAAAAGCCACTATCCTTCATATTACATTGACCTAAATCTTTAATTTAAAATCAATTATACATTGACCCCTAACAATTTCGAGCTCAATAAGACAAGTGACCCTGAGAGTTGGACCGTGTTAGACTTGGTCAGCTAGCTGATGTCTAGGCAAGTGGTTTGTGGGATGACTAGGTCTGATGAAAGGTGGTTTATAATTGGTTTCGTTCACTGATCTGACCAATTTAATTGGTGTCTAAGAAAAGTAATGAGAGACTCTCACTAATCTTACACTTATCTGGCCAATTGGTTTGTCAATCTCCAACTTGGAGGACTTGAAGACTAACTTAGAATAATTAGGAGCTATCCAGAATTAGGCTAACCCCAAGATAGAGTTGACTTGATTGCATCACTTGTTTGAAAAAATAACAAAAATAATTAAAAACAACATTCTCATCTATCTTATCTAGGTCGAGGACTCTCTTAGGGTTTTCATCTTTAGAACTTCTCTCTTTCTTCCTTTTATCTTCTTCTTTTTCTCTCCCTCTTCCTTTTCAAAAAAAAAAAGATGGGGATTGCTCTGATCTAGATCCCTTAATTGCATATTAGAATAATTAGAACAATCCAATAAATTAGATCTGAGCTGGAAATATAGATATCTATAGTAGAGTGGATGAGCTGTCCCATAAATTAGATCACCTACTAGCTATCAGACACTCTCCCTCTCCAACTTTTCTTTCTGCACAACAAGTTGAATGCCCAGCCATGTACCAATTTTTTGAGTTTATGTATGAGCAAGTTCATCAAGATCAAACCCAAATAGCCTACAGACCAAGAAATAATCCATTCTTTAACACCTACAATTCAGGCTGGAGGGTTCAACAAAATTTTTCATGAAAATCACAACCAGTGGATACCCCACTACTACAAGAATCTACGTTCATAGATGTGCCTTATTACGATATATCCTATTCACAATATCAATCTTCTCCAACTATCTATAGCCCATCATTTGAAGAGAAGATTCTGCAAGCATTAGACAGGATAAAAAGCACCAATCAGATTTTTCACTTCTCTACGCAATCCTTTACCGATCCAAAAATTCAAATTGATCAACCAATAATTGCATTCAATAGGGAGGAGGAAAGAGAATTATCTAGTCAGTCCGAGAGTGATCCTGAGGGATAATACCTAGCTAGAAGTTTTAATATTCCTGTAACTTTTTTGAACAACCAATTATGACTCTCAAAAATAAAATGATTATAGAACAATCTTACACAACCAAAGAGATCAATACAAATAAATTGACCAAGACAGAAACATATAGGAAAGAATCAAAATGGTGGGATGAACCAAATCTATCATCACCCTATCTACCTAAGGTCCCATTTCTAGGTACCCGAGAATCATCCATTTCTTTTAACGAGAAGGGAGGATAAATTGATGAAATAATGAAATTCATTGAGATTTGTCAAGGACCATAAATGAATAACACAATAGAGAAAGCTACACCCATAATTCTCCTCCAAGATTCATTAGATCCCTGTTTGGCTCATTTCAGGATGGACGATTTTGATGTAGATGGATATATCATAGAAATAAATGACCTAGTAGAAATGTCCTACCCCAAAACCATCCCATTTTGGATCAAAAAATATAAGCCATCATCTAACCTTTCAATAGCTCTCTTGCTAGAATCACCACCTACTCTAAAACTGAAGCCACTTCTTGATATACCCACTGACACCCTTTCAGTGATCCCTAATCAAGAAATCCAACTTGTAGGTATTCTAAAAGTGCATAAAGAAGCTATCGGATGGGATATCTCAAAAATGAGGGACAACGATTTTGAGATTTTTAGGACTGATCTCTCTATAGTTGGCATTACTTTTGAAGACTCTTTAAAATTTTTCTACGATGCTAAAACGATGTATGAAGGCAAATTTAATATTAATTTGAAAAAAATACCATGCTATAGATCAGAAAGAGATGATGTCGATACATATTATACCTAAGAAAGGGATTTCGGTAAAGCAAGATATAGTTAAAAAAATTCTTAAACTACAACCCTCAATCTTGGCCCAACAAACACAATCCCTTCCTGATCATCATATTTTTAGACCCTAGTATTGTATGCTTGCCTAGTATACTATTTTGATCTGGACTAGTCGTCTAGAGCATTCCACAAATATTTTACTGCCATGGTGACAAGGCCTCCTGATTGGCCTTGTCCTTTTAGAATCTTGAGGGACATACTCAAGTTAGTTATAGGTGAAACTCCCTCATAGCGTTCGATTGAAAATGTTAAACTTAGTACTTGTTGGGAGGCAATCCAATTTCTTAGAAGTACTCTTAATAAAAGTTTAGCTGAAGATTTTAAACTTAGCCTCCTGGGAGGCAATCCAGATCCTTGCATTTCATTTTTATTTTTTTTTCAATATTTAGGACCTACTTCAATTACTCCATTAAGGATTATCGAAGCCAAGTTGGGGGGAGAACTATATCTGTTATCCTCAAGGCCCAAGCTATGCCAATAACAAATTAAGCCCAGGTGAACTCCTTTTCTTTCTATGTGTCACACTCTATTTCTCTCCTCCATTGAGGACAATGTTATTTAAGTTGGAGGAAAGAATAACTAATTTAATTGAATCCTCAAGTATGGTCAGAAATAATTAGTTTTGTGTATTCAAATTTTATCTCGATTTGAAGTTAATCAGGCACCCTAATCAATGAATGATTAATGGTTTAGATAATTTTAGAAACACTGAGGGACAAATTATTAAGAAAATCTAATGAATGGTAGGATTTAAATCAAACTAAATTTTGGAGTGATTTTAGAACCCTCTTCCTACCTATCTCAATGAAAAATCTATGGGTAAAAAGATTGAGGTATGCAAAAATTATCTTTATTTATATAAAAAAAAAGATTTAACATTGTCCCACTGAGTAACCAGGCCTTTTCACCTAAGTAAGTATTGTGGTTCACGTCAAAAGATAGGGATGCCAAGAGACCTGTTATAGAGTCAGTCTTACCTCATAGCTTTTTTTGGACTTGAGTTAGTAAGCTCGAGGAGTGTTCTACATCTAATATCCTAAAACCAACTGATTTGGGAGTCATTGGCTAAAAACTTGCTACAAAGGTCAGCTAGAAGGCTCAAGAGGCTAAGATGTTGTACTAGACTCTTTTTTTTAAAAAAAATAGTAGATAATAAGGGGACTAAATTATAAGAAGATAATAAATCTAGCTCACATCAAGTTAGAAGACTTAAAGAGTAGAGTGGAGAGTTGGTGAAAGAAGATCTCTAATAATTTCTATGGCTAACACTCAACCACTAACTGAATCAAATTAGTAATCTAATGAAGTATCTCTTTAATATTTTAGTCGGCTATTAGCTACCTTTAGGAGTGCCTAGGATAACTTCTAATTCAAGAATGAGTTGGTGCACATTGCTAATTTATCTATTTTACTTGAGGACGAGTAAAGTTTAAGTTGGGGGGTATGATAAACACTTAAATTAAGTCACTAGAGATACTAAATATTATAATAATTAATATTATTTTATTAAAATTTGATATTCTCTAGTCTATTTTACAGATAATCAAGAGTTTGAACTCATACAACTCAAATTGAATTTAAATTGGCTTAGGTTATAGTGAACTAGGCAATCAACTCAAAGGCTTATCAAATTCGAGTGTGAACGCGACTTACTCATGAAGAAATCAGAAGCAGGCTCTCAAGATCCAAAGGCCAAGAAGCAACCTCTTTAATTAAGGGCTTAGAAGCAAACTAATTAAAGATCAAAGGCTATGATTCAAGGAGCTAATCCAAAAGCCTAAGAGGACATATGGAGCACCACTTCATCTAAGGGATGAGAAGCAACTTTTAAAGATCCAATGGCTAGCAAATCTCCACACCTAAAACCTCTCCAGGCCCTCTCTCTTTCTTTATGTTAAACCTCTCCATGCCCTCTCTCTCTCTTGCATCCTTTCTTTCACACATGACCAAACTCCCATCTTTCTCTCGCCCACAAAGTGGGCATGCCCCCTCTCTTCTATTATTACATGCTAATCACCTTGCCAAAAAAAGAAATCCCCCCTACACCTCAACCTCTCTTGAAACCCTAGCTTCTTCTCTATAAATACACCCCTCCCTTCCCCTCTTCCATAGCTTCACATGCCTCCTTTGGGGGATCATCTCCTAAGCCTCCCTCTCCCTCTTGATCAACTCCTTCTCCACACACCAACAAGCTTCTATCTCTTCTCTTTCTTCCATCTAAAAATCTTGTTGCCAGTTTGCCTTTCAAAACACCTCTACCATCTTCTCTTCTCCCTTCACCTATCCAAACATCAGCAAGAGATTCAGATCTAAAGTTTAGAGGATCCACAGGCGAGAAGAGCACCTTCAAGAGTCCAAAGATGCAGTAGATTTCAGCCTTCAATATCTCCTTCATGGCCAGCTAATTCTCCACCTTCTCAGAAAATAACTGGAAAGCTTGTAATGATAGTGTTTTTATTTCTTTATCTTTTATACTTTCTTCTTTATATGCAATAAAAAAAAATTGACTTTATTTCTTTTTCTCTATGAATGTCTTTTATTTATTGTGTTCTTAATTTCTAATATAATATGGGTCTTTGAATAGCCTATGACTATATAGAGATGGATCATGATCAAGCGATACAATCTGTGCTCAGCGAGATAGGCTATGCTCGAAAATTGATCATAGATCTATTTACATGAGATCGTAGTTTAGAATAGTCTATGACACTTGGGACGAGCTGTGATCTAAGGATACGATTCATGCTCGTGAGATAGTCTATTTCTAAATACAATTTTTTTTATTTTATATATACAATCTTGACTAGCCTATACTCTAAAGGGATGGCTGTTATCCAATGGATATGGGCCGTGCTCTCTCCAGATAGGCTATATCTTGGTTGTTACATATTAAATATTTGCATGTTAGAAGTACTGACTGACTAACAAAAAAATAGTAGAAATCCTGAGAATCTTCTTTCAATATTTGAATTAATCCTTTAATAGTGATTTATTTAATTTTGCTCTCACTCATCTTTTAATTAACCAGCATATTAATCTTTCTTTCATCTATTTTTAATTTACTCAAACGTAATTTAACCCACGGTCCCTATGGATACGATTCCAACTCATCCTATCTATATAGTTTGAGTTAGGTTTATTTTTGACTACCTACGATAGTGATCACTTGATTATTCTTGTAGCTCGATCACTACCTTGCCTTATTCAGTAGCTTGGTGAAGGTGGCCAAGTCAGAGGTCTCAGACATCCTCAAGGAGTTACAGGCCTCCTACGCAAGGGCCAGTGAGGCTGAGGCCAAAGTAAAGCATCTTAAGGAGGCATTGAAGAAGACTAAGGCTGCACTGGCGATGGTTGAAGCGGCGAAGGTGATGGCCAAGGTGGCAAGTGTTGGTTTTTAGGGTGATTTGCATGCAAAAAAAATTTTCGATCACCTTAATCACAATAGAAGTAGATATAAAAATAATTTTACATCTAAGCATGCAGTTTCAAAATCTAAATCACATCTAGGATTATCTAACATGCATAAATAAATTTAAAGACACTGATCTGAATAAAATAAAAAAAAAATTATACCTGAATGCTTTTCTCTTTTCTTTCTCAGATCAGATCCTACGGATATTCAAGGTTCGCATCTGAGCTGTGCAAGTATTCGACCTCTACTAGTATCCATATAGAGATGATATCAATCAGGACTTTAAAGCCACCAGTGTGCTAGCATCCTTACAAGCTTCGTTCCCCGACTTGGATCTAGGCCCTTTTCCTTATATTACTTGAAGTAGCTGTTGGCAGGTTTCTAGAGATTGAACCTAATCACCAAGAAAGATCAAGAACCCTTTTTGATCTTTTTCTTTCTTTCTAATACCTCCCTTTTCTCTTAGATCTGATCTAGAGGAGGGAGATATGGAGTGTGGAAGGGAGGGAACAAGGAGGGAAGAGGGCATGGAACATAGGCTTGTGAGAAGAAAGAAAAAAAACTCTCAAAAAATACTGCACCCCCCAACTCCCCTCTTTTATTTTGTCGCACAAATCAGAGGTAGTTTCCATGCCAAAAACTAACTCTAATCAGATTAGAATTGATTTGAATTAGTTAGGCTCAATCCCTATCTAGAAAGGTATCCTAACTAATCAATAAACTGTGTAACAACCTCTCCACACCCCTTCATGCATGCCAAAGAAAAACCAGTGAGAAAAATCACTGCCCCATCTCTTTTCTAGTCAGCCACTTGGAGGGAGAAGCCCAAAGAACTGAGCTCAAAGGATCAAGGTTAATTTGGTTCAAACTAGATCCAAATTGAGTCCAAATCGAATCAAATTTGAAAGGCTATCAAGTCTGATCCAATCAGGATAAAAATTCAAATATGATTTGGATAATTAAAACTAATTAGTATTAAATTAAATCAAATCTAATTAAATTAAATCTAATTTAAATTAATTAAAATTTGATGCATAATTTAGTCAGTCTCAATTAAAGTATAATATTTATAATTAAGTCTCTGTGCTAACAATTAGCAGTTATTGAATCTATAACACTTACAAATTAGTAGTTTTCAAATTTAAACTATCAATCAAATTGATAATTTAAATTTGATCCAAGCCATTGATCGAGTCAAGCTCCTTTTGTGTGTGATCCCTCAAGTTTTATTCTGTCTGGTAGTGAGATATATCGTGATCTCCATCACAATATCATCAAAACTCTTTTCAATAGATTGAAATGATTCCAAGTCACCTCAAACAGGGATCATTGATCCGAAAATGATCCTAATGAGTTCTCACAATCCATAAGTGATACCTAGCAGCATATAGTGGCAACTTAATAGAATAGAAGAATGAACTCCTAGGTGCAGTTATTGTGTAATACAGTCTTCTATTATCAGTCCCGACTAGATAGAGATCATGGAGAACTCATCAAATTCCATCGTCAGTCATGTACTAGATTGACTCGACTCGAGTTCATTTATAAATCTCATAGAAACTCTTTTTCAATATTCACACTTGCTCTGGCTAGAGACTTTCTGAACTTAGTCTCATGAATTGCATAGGACTACTTCTTTTCTATCAAGATCAATAGATTCTATCTAGGTACATCCTACTCAAATAATGAATTTGAATCTACAATAGCCAATATATATAGTAAGGATCCAAATGGCTAGGGACTAAGAGAATATGCAGTCAAACTAAGTAGCCACGCTGTGAATAGCCAACATGAGAGATTTTTTCATGTCCAAGTGGTTTCGCATGTTGGTCATGCTCAGTACAAGTTATTCTCTAACTACCATCTATACTCTCACTGTAGTATCTCCACATTGTAAATTCGAGACTCATGTGCTCAGAAGAAAGGTGATCCATGTATCGATCTTAACAAGATTGATCACTATCCTTCATGATGATCGGGAGTATTTAAAAATTAATCACTAATAATGTATATCTCAAATTCTTAACACATTAAGAATATACAAAATCATCTTTGTTAATTTTTAGGATAATTTATGGATACATACAATATGAATGGTTATAAAAATTATTCAACAAGTACAAAAAATATCTTAGAATTATGATATGCATCTACCAAGATTAGCTTTTAGGACATACATCTAACAGTAAGGGCGATGGCTGAGGCAGCAGAGGAGGTGACTGAGATGGCGAGGATGACTATTGAGATAGTGCAGAGGAAGGCTGAATCTGCATGAAGGAAGGTTGAGATGGCACTAAAGAAGGTCGAGGTTGAATTAGTGATGGAAAAATAGAGGCACCAAGAGGCTGATGAGAAGCTCGCCGACGTGGGTCAGCTGGCAGTTGAGGTATTTCGATCCTCCTCAGAGTTCATCCAGGAGAAGGTCACTTTCTCAGAGGAAGCCTTCTTCCTGAGGTGTGATATGCTTCGGGAGAGGATAACCGCCCAATTTTCTGACCTTAACCTATCCTTTCTTGAAGAGGACAAGGTGGGCAAGGGCCAACAATCAGTCGAGCCTGTCGTCAAAGAGCTACCTCAGCTAAGGTCAGCAGTCACCAAGGAAGCCCAGCTGCAGCTGGGGCTTGTGATCATCGAGGAGGCCCAACCCTAACTGGACTCCACAGTTGCAAAGACTCCTACTTCAGGAGCTCCCCAAACTGAGGTGGTCGATGTCTTCCCCGAGGCCTCAGCCTTGTAATCCTTTCTTTTCTTTTTCCTATTTCATGTAACAAGGGGGCTCTTAATTTAATAAAAGGACCTTTTACCTTCAAGGCTTGTCTTAGGATTCTCATCATGCATTTTGCCATTTCTCTCGGGCCTCCAAGGTGAGTCGAAGGGCTTTGGAGAGGGAGAGAGTGCATCAAGGCCTTCATTGAGATAGAGCACCTTAGAGAGGGTATCAGGTGATCAAACATATCACATTCTCTAGAGAAGAGGTGCCTAATCGAAGCTTGCATGAGATTGGGTAGGGCTACTAGGGAAGTGAGATGGGGTGCTATTGAGAAGAGTGTCTGGCTCCATTATCAACTCTAGGTAGTGCGGGATGAGATCGCTTCCCTAAAATACTGGATCGAATCGGGGAAAGCGAACAAGGAAGCAAGATGGGGTGGCACCGAGAAGGTGGCTCAGCTTCGGAGCAAGGTTCGCACAATGTAGGAGAGGGCCACCTTATTAGAGCATCAGATTTGTGAGAAGAGGTCAGTGATAGTGGAGCTTCGGCTAAAATTAGTTGAGAGTAAGGCAGTGGCTTGCTTTGTCGAAGGCCGAATCAGAAGTCTGGAGGCGAAGCTTGTCACGAACTAGGTCGAAAACATCCAGGGAGGGTTGAAGTCAATTTTGATAGGCTATGAGATCAACTTTACGAAGTATAGATCTCTAGCCAAGCAACTATTCTCGATGATCGATGCCAAACTCCATGAGATGGTGCCTCCTGACAACTTGAAACTCCCTACAGCCTTCAATGTGATAGATAGAGGTGACAAGGGGCCTTCCCAAGCAGACGGGTCAGCTCTTGAAGTTCGTGACCAATTGTAGGTCCATTGTGTTATGCCAATTTTGGCTTGTAGTTTGGTGCAACTGTTGAGATTCGGATATGCAGCGGAAATGGATTTTTAAAATTTTTTTCATGCAACAACAATTGAAAATATATGATCTAAACCCCAATCCCCAAATCACCTTGATGTATTCAATCAAACAAGAACATAAAGCATATAAATGAGAGATTGAAAATATTATACCAAACATATAGATCTGAATAGTCCGGTAGTCAGTATCCTCGAGGCACTCAAGTGCATGCCCTCCAACAGTGATCTACATGGATCTCAGTCTAGAACTCTTTCCAATCTGAATTCGTTGAATTTCTTCACAAAAAAATCAGCAGTAACTCCTTTCTTTGTATCACCAACACTTGGTGATTTCTCCTCTCTCCTTTCTTCTTTGACTTGGACATGAAAAAATCTCTCATCTCTAAGCCCTCTTGCTGTCCAACAATTGGACCATTTGCTGTCCAACAATTGGACTATCTGCTGTCCAACATTTGGATATTAGGAACCACACTTTAGATCTAATATATGACCTCTTAGATCCAACCCTTTGGATTTGATTTTTGATCACTTTGATCCAACACTTTGGATATGATTTTTAGATCAGTTAGTTACTCCCAATCCCATAGCCATTCAACCCTTTTATAGCCCAAATCTTGACTCAACATGGAGTCATCATAGGACTCAATCTTTCCATAACTCGCCCAACCATTGGCCGCCAATACAAAAGGCATAAAACCTTTCTTGGCATGAAGTAGGGAAGAGTCCTTCTCTCAGGACTTCCAAGCTTTGGGTGCAAAAACACTGAAGCATGAAGACCCTTTTCACACAAAACAAAAGAGGTGGGAAGAAGTCTTCTAGCATCCAACTCTTGGATGTTAGGAATCACTAAAATGGGAAAAACAAAATCAGACTTCTTACTTCTTTCCAAGGGGCGTCAAGAGATCTTTAATGTGGAAGATTACATTCCTTTTTAAATGCCACATAACCACCAAGGGGCATGTGATAATTAAAGGAAGCAAGAGCTCCCAAGGGATGCCATTTTATGGTGCAAATAAATTTTTCCACATGAAACCAAGAGGCGTCTCTTC
The DNA here is from genome assembly GCF_000442705.2 of Elaeis guineensis. NCBI lineage: Eukaryota > Viridiplantae > Streptophyta > Magnoliopsida > Arecales > Arecaceae > Elaeis > Elaeis guineensis. The sequence goes on from NC_026008.2 coordinate 25,972,646, forward strand.
ATATCGGAGTCCAAGGAGTCATGGACTCCTTAAATGGCATGGAAGCTTTCTTAGAAAGTTAGGACTCTCATCCTTAAATGAAGAGATAAGAAGATATACTTCTTAATAAATATGCGAAACAATTTTCACACAAAACACAAACAAACGCCATACATCTTTGTGCATGAAACTATTTCACTGTTGATGAGGAGAGAAAACAAATGGAAGGCATGGTGACATCCTTCCGTATCTTGCATTCAACATTTGGACGCCCAATAAATAAGGAGCAATGAAACCTTTTTATGATATGCCTCTAACCATTTAAAGGCCAATTAGGAGTCTAATTGATTTTGGTCTTGACCGTTCAATACCCAATTAGAAGTCCAATAGATTTGGTCTTTGACTAATCAAAGCCCATTGTCAAAAATGAATCCAATCAGATTAGGGTTTAGGGTTTAGACATGTACTAGCATGCTCGACTCAAATCCATCATGATCAAATTCTTGTTCAATTAGGTTCAACAAGATCTAATCAAAAGTTCTAGACCTATTTTCTTTTGTATGTGATCCATTGGGTTCTACTGTTAGAATGTCGCTACGATTTCGTACGTATAGTTTAAAATTTTTTTCTAAAGATCTATACAGAAAATAAATAAATTAAAATAATTTTAATTTATTCATGTACCAGATCAGATCTAAAAATTATAATAAAGATCTTGATACCAACAAGTATCCATGATCTAAAATCTGAAATAAAAATAAATAGTTAAAAAAATCAAATGAAGATCAGATCTCCATACCTCAGATCCTATGAATGTCTCGGGTTCTGATCGCAGCTGCGCACATGCCCGACCTCTACTAGTATCCACACAAAGTCATCTGATCGGAGCATCAAGATCACTGGTGTGCTAGCACCTTGCAGATCTCGCTCCTTATCTTTACATCTAGATCTCTTCTTCTAGATCTTGAAAAAGAGATCGCTGCACGAACTCTTTCGCCAGATCCGACGGGATCTGAACCAGATCACCATGAAGAGAAGAAGAACCCTTTTTCTTCTCTTCTTCTCTCTCTTTTCTCTTCCTAGATCTGATCTCTATCAAATCTGGGCATGGACATGAAGTGGAGAAGGGAGGAAGAGGCGTAGGGAAGAAGAGATGATGTAAGAAAGAAGACCCACACATCTCTCATGCCCTCTCTTCTTTTTATCGCACCATATTTTTTCTCACAAGCAAAACCGCTTCTTAATGCCTTAAAAGATCAAATCCCATTTGATCCTAGGTGTTAAATCCAAATCAAAGGGGTAGAAGGGTGTTGAGAAAAGGATATATTATAAGAAAGAAATCTCCTCACAATAAGCGCCCATCCCACCTTCTCCAAATTTTTTTGTCACACAAAATTAATCTTCCATGCCCTAATTAGAGAGATTTCTATCCTATTTTAAATCAAATTCAAATAAAAAAAATTTTGAATGAAAAAGAGTTCCAGATAAGGTGGGCGCCAATAGTTGGTGCACCCCCTCTCCTTTACCTACGCAAGAAGCAAGGAGCTCGAGAAAAATAATGCCCCACTATGTGTGATTTTTGAAGAGAGAGTCTTAAAGAACTTGGACTCTCTGAGTCATAGTTCATCTGGTTCAAGTTGAACCTTAATCAGATTCAAATCGAGTCTGAAACGAGCCGAATTTGAAAAGACTGTCAAGCCTGAACCAATCAAGCCTGAAATCCAAATCTGATTTGGATAATTGAACCCAATTAGCATTAAATTAAATTAATTTTAATTAAATTAAATTTGATTTAAATTAATTAAGATTTAATTCATAATTTAATCAATCTCAAAAAAAATTATAACATTTACAATTAAGTCCCTGTGCTAACAATTAGCAGCTGCCAAAACTGTAACGATTATAAATTAACAGTTTCTAAAATTCAAACTATCAATCTAATTGATTATTCAAATATGATACAAGCCATTGATCAGATCATGCTCTTTTTGTGTATAACCCCTCAGATTCTATTCTGTCTGGTAGTGAGACATATCGTAATCTCCATCACAGTATCATCGAAACTCTTTTCGATGGGCTGAAACGATTCCAATTCACCTCAACAAAGATCGTTGATCCAAAAATGATCTTAGTGAGTTCTCACAATCCACCAGTGATGTCTAGGAACATATAGTAGTAATCCAGTAGAATAAAAAAATAAATCCCTAAGTGCAGTTATCATATGATACAATTCCTCTATCATGAGTTTCGACTAGACAAAGGTCATGAAGAATTCATCAAACTCCATCGTCAGTCATATGCTAGATTGGCTTGACTCGAGTTTAATTATGAATCCCATGAAAACTCTTTTCTAGTATTCACACTTACTCTGGCTAGAGATTTTTTGAACTCAGTCTTACAAATCGCATAGGACTTCTTCTTTTCTATCAAGGTCGATAGATTCCATCTAGGTGTATCTTACTCCAAACAGCGAATCTGAACCTACATAGTCAACATACATAGCAAAGATCTATATGGCTAGGGACTAAAGGGATGTGCAGTCAAACTATGTAGCCTCACTGCGAATAGCCAACACACTGTAGGTCAAAAAATCAGTTACACCACTACAGCATTGAGAAAACCACTGACGAGTGAGCAGACATTCAAGTGGTTTCTCATGTTGGTCACACTCTGTACAAGTTGTTCTCTAATAACCACCTACACTCTCATCCCAGTGTCTCTACACCACAGGCTTGAGACTCATCTGCCCCAAAGGGAGGTGATTCATGCATCGATCTCGAATGGATTGATCACTATCCTTCATAACGATCCTTCATGACGATCCTTCGATCGAGAGCATTTAGAAATTAACCACTAATGATGTATGTCTCAAATTCTCAATATCTTGAGAATATGCAAAATCATCTTTGTCAATTGCTAGGATAAATCATGGACACATAAGACATGATTGGTTATAAAGACTGTCCAATAAGTACAAAATATATCCTAGAGTAAAGTATGTGTCAGTCAAGATTAGCTTCTAGGGTACATATCTAACAAACTCTCACTTACACTAAAGTCAATCTGCCATATACCTGAGCCCCATCTTCGGAAGATAGGCTACAGTGTTTAGCTAGCTAAGTAACTTGGGCCTACCACTATTATGTGGAGTCTACTCTCTGTACCTCCATATGTTTCTACTTGAGATAATCACGTATATCCCTGCTCTATATGCATGGACTTCTGGTGAGACCTTTGCTCCTTAGCAAAGACTATGGACCATTATCTTTGCAATACAATGTCAAAGCATCCAATGGTATGACATTTAGTTCTGCAACTATCATAAAATCAGAATGCATCTTGCACATCTACAACATATTCAGCTTTCATTGGTCGATTGCTTGAAACCCTTCCAATATATCAAACCAACATAACTCAAGAATACATGTTGATGTAGACATTCTACCATCAGCATCAGTGTATCCTCTCACTCTTAGCTCTAATCCTTCTTCAAAGATGAGGAATGATCTCTTAGTGCTTCTCAAGTACTTAGGGATATTTTCACAGTAATCCAATGCATCTAGCCTAGATTTGACTAATATCTGCTCATGACTTTCACAGCAAGATATACCAAGTTGAGTACATAGCACAGTATATACCTATGCCCAAGAGGATAACAGATCTCTTTGGAGGTTTCAATGCTGAACCCTTTCAGCACCTCCTCTATGTACTTGTTTGTGAAAAATAAATATCCTTTCAGGATCTATCTCTATAGACCTTTTACTTTCAGAATGTTTGACCCACATCTTTAAAAAAAAATTTATATATAACTACATCATAACCGATGTCAGCATGGGATCCTCCCACTGATCTTTCATGTAACTACATGATTCCTCATGTCATGTCGTTATAGATTTTGGAATCACTCTATGTTTTCAATCTCCCTCGAGAAATACTTTCTTTAAATCTTTTGTAAGAATACTAAGTATCTTTCTAAAGGATGAGAGATCCTACTAGATCTACGAGGTGGAGGAAGTACTACATATACTAGCTCATCTTAACTAGGTTGTACAGATCCTGTGACTCGTTGTTCTTTAGAGATTTCTCTTCGAGTTCATCATCTTACTGTTTCTAAAAAAATAGTATGATTGCTCACAATCATATTATAAGCCACTAAGAAGAGAAAGTGATATATCAAACACCTTTTGAGATACCTTATAAACGAGCTCTTCATAGACCTTTCCTCTAACTTGTCCACCATTTCATATCTTATATGGTGTGGTGAAACTAACTTTAGAGAAAATCTAATTTAAATTTTAAAAATTAAATTTTATTCTTAAAGAAACAATAATTGAACTAGTGATATTCATGATGGATTGGACCATATCTCATATAGTGCCATCACAATTCACAGATATACCATTGAGCTAAGGTGTACAAGGAGAATTCCATCATGAAACTATGCTATTCTCTTTAGATAATCGATAAATTTTTTATTGGTATTGCATCCTCGATCCAATTGAAGTACCTTTAAGAATTTTTTAATTTATCTTTTCTACTTCATATCTGAATTCTTTGAATCTTTCAAAGCCTTTCAGATTTATATCTCACATACATATTGATACCATGATAGTTCATCGGTAAAGGTGATGAAATAGTGATAACCTCCTAGTCTGGCTCATCAAATAGGCCATACACATCATATGTGTACTAGGGTAAGTATCTTAGTGGTCCTATCCCTTTGTCCCATAAAGAATAGCTGGATCATTAATTCTCAAAGAGATTATTCACAGACTAGATATGACTTAACAATCAATGAGCCCAAAAAGCCCATTTTCTCCAGTCAGCAAATCATTTCTTCTCATACATGACCTAGCCAAAGAAACTATCTATATACTTCAGGTTATTTTGTTCTGGATCTCTTAAATCTATTGGCATTTACTATTTGCTCAAAAAAATTTTACAAATGCATCACTATGCAAATGATAAAGAATTAAATTCAAACAGTAATCACTGAGATTAGGTACTCACAGTCTCAGTATAACTTTTGCACAATTGCCAACTCAAGAGAGTCATTTCACCTTCCCTCAGTCCTCTTCCTTCCTTAAACCCTATACTAAAGTGCGTAACATGCACTAGAGTCTAGTAAAAAAAGAAAAAATCGTAAGATCAATTTTGAGCAATTCGACATACCTTCCAAAGGCATATTATTATTTCTTTAGGTTCTTCAGGTATGTACCTTTGAATTTTTCAAGATTTCTTAGTTACCAGCATATTGACCAATTCAGTTAAGGTGCTATAATATTTATTCATATAATAGTTTTACAAACTATCCATATGAATCAAAAATTACAAGATCAAATCCATTAGTAATTTTTTATGCATGATCATCTCGAGTTTTTTAAGCTCTTCAATGTCCTGTGCGACTCTGATCATGGACAAACTGCCCATCACGCATCTCATGCACTGTGCGACTCTGATCATCTTACAACTATTGCAGATGAATTAGCATGTCATTGGCAGTCTACATGTCTTTATGCATATATTGGATTTTATCAACTATGGAATCTAATTTATAGCACCTAACCTAATTATCAATATCCAACCATTTATCAAGTATAGCTCGTTGACTATGGATTGGACAAGCTGATGACATTAGGTTAATCTGGTCAAGAACAAGGCTTAATTTCTAAACCTAAGAATGATTCTTAGATTTATGAGCCAGAATATGCAATTGATTTTGGTTAAGTGGTTAATATCTGGGATTTGAACTAGAGGGTTAGAAGCTAAAGAATTGACCATAGAGAGTAAAGTTTTAATTAGATGATTGTACTTGTAATAGTTTATTCTAGAAATTTTAAAAACAAACAAAAGCTCTCACTAATTTTTTAAGTCTCTCACACTCCTCGGATGGAGAAATGAAAATCCTAATGCGATAATAGGTTCTAGTGGGTGCTGCGGTCCCATTGATGTATGGTATCTCACCTAACAGTTATTGATGACACGTATACCAATGCATAGACAACTTTTTATCCAGATGCTTCTCTAAGCATGTTGCAGCAACTTGGTCTCTAAGTCCTATGGCCTCACATAACAATTATTGGCACATTCTTTAGTTAAGTCCGACCCACAGTTCACCAATGAGCATAAAGCCATCATTGGATCTCTCACCTAACAGTTATTGAGCCCAATCCCATCTTTACCCTAGGGTATCTGATGTCAATAGAGTGGTTGTGCCTTCCTGATACAACTAAACCACTATAAGCAGCCGAGAACGATCAACGCATGAAAAGATACCTCCATCTCTACAATAGTGAAAGACCAGTAGACTTAATATTTAGTGAGGAGATTTAGATTCAGATCTCTTCTAATTAGTCACATACATCTGATGTAATGACTAATCTGGTTTAGATCAGTACATTTCATGTCTGACCAACCTAGTCGGCATGGGTTAACCTGGATCAACAAGTAACCTAATATAAAACATAATCTCCCAAGATGGCCAGGTAAGTAAAGATGAGTGGGGGTCCCCCCATTACCTTCTTTAGATACCAACAAATTGGCCAGGTCAGACAATGGAACTAATTAAATAACCACCATCTAATATTTATTTCAGACATCAAATTGGTTGATTAGAATTAATTAGGTTAACCTATAGACCCAGGCTCGAATCATTGAGCCAAATTCGGTCTTGACTTAATCAATTCACATAATATGTGAATCAATTTGACCAACTACAACTAAATTCAATTTTGAGCCCCTTTGATCTAATCCCAATCAACTCTTGATTAGGTTCGATCAACTGCTCAAAATCGAAAAGGATTCTAACCTGATCTAATCAATGATCCTAGTTGTAGTTTTGTCTCTAAACCTAATTTGTTCAAATCATACCCGAAGTTCATATTTTATACATTAAAATTTAGATCTTAAATTCATAATTTTAGATCTTATAATTTCAAATCTTAATTCTCAATTAAGTACATCATGTACATAGATTTATATTTAGATCTCAAAATATTTTCTAATGTAAACTATTTATATTGTATCTCATACAATATCGCTATTTGCAGAATCAAGTCAATTCACCCTAGCATACGAATCGACTTGTCATAGTGAGTCAGCACACACTGAGACAAACATAAACCTGTAGACCTAGTCTGCACAATTGAGTCAGCTCATCTGCAAATAAGCTAACCTACCAGGATCTTGAGTCGACTCCAATAAAAATGAGTCAACTCACCTTAACAACTCGAGTTGACCCAATCGAGAATTGAGTCGATTCTATAGGCATACCAGTCACAATTTCATGCTCTCATGCAAACAAAGCCTAGGGTTTTGATCTAGGGTTTTGCAGAAATTAAGTTTTAGATCGTGTATCAAAATAATATATCACATATAATATTAATCAATCTAAAATACATAAAAATATATGCATAATCTGATTTAAAATTAAAATATGTATCATATATAATTTTTCATTCGCTATTCATCTTCATGAAAAATATCACAGTCGGCACCTCTACACGTCATAAGAGAAAACCCATTGAATGGACAAAAGAGAGACTTTGATCCCTTCATCATCTTATGACTGGACGATCATGGTGACTATCCCAATTCGATTACTATGCTACTAAGAATTTAATTTAACATATCACATATGTAATCAATTAAAAATTAGATCTAATTATTTTTCATATGTCAAACATATGAACAATAACTATGAGTCTATGTATGTAAGAAAAATTTTATTAACCATACTAGATCCAAATTACACCCTAATTAAAATTTTTAGATCTAAAATCAATTTCAGATCTGAATAACTCAAGATTTATTTCAGATCTAAAATAATTTTAGATTTAAAATAATCTTATAATCATATTACAGCATGTAGAAAAATCAGATCTAAACTTAATCGATATTCTACATCATTCTAGGACAACCGTTCAGCATAACAGGATTATACCAGGACAACCTTATTTCAGAACGACATGGATCATCAAATTAACCTTCAGATCTGATTTCTATAAATTAGATTTCAGATCTGAGAGATTTTTATGTTCGTATCAGAATCTATGCTCTAATACCACAGTTAGAATGTCGCTACGATTTCGTACGTGTAGTTTAAAATTTTTTTCTAAAGATCTATATAATAAAAATAAATAAATTAAAATAATTTTAATTTATTCATATACCAGATCAGATATGAAAATTGTAGTAAGGATCTTGATATGAACAAGTACCCACGATCTAAAATTTGAAACAAAAACAAACGTTAGAAAAATCAAACAGCGATCAGATCTCTATACCTCGGATCCTATGGATGTCCTAGATTTTGATCGTAGCCATGCACGCGCCCGACCCCTACTGGTATCTACACAAAGTTATCTAATCAAAGCATCGAGATCACTGATGTGCTAGCACTTTGCAGATCTCGCTCCTCATTTTTGGATCTAGATCTCTTCTTCTAAATCTTGAAAAAGAGATCACTGCGCGAACTCTTTCGCGCATGTTGGTGCAGAATTCTGCCGACATCGGAAAAGCTGGAATCGAGGGGATCGCATCCGTTATCAGAACCTACAAGGAAAGTCTAAACCAGAGTTGGGGGTGCTCCGGCAAGACCCTCCGACACTCAAGTCAGTACTCTGTCTCAACAGAAATGGAGCACTCGAATGGGATTTTAGTAGAGTTTTGAGATAGAGTTTAGAGCTTAGAGAAGAACATATCTGAGGGTCCCTTTTTATAGACAGAGAGCGTAACTAATTGACAGCGATGTCTATAACCGCTTGGTAGTGGGCCGTTCAGGGCCACGCGGAGTTTGTTACGGAGAGTAGTGGCGTCAGGGGGCCGTTCAGGGCCACATGGAGTTTGTTATGGAGAGTAGAGTGGTGTCCGTTGTTGTGACTTGCCAGAGAGTAGTGGGGCCGCATGGAATCTGTTACAGAGAGTGGAGTGGGGTAGTGGCCATTATCGCGACTTGCCAGATAGTTCGAGCCTAACGGCTGAAGCTCGGCTGGGACGTCTGATGGAGCAGAATGGCTCTCTGTCTCAGCAATCCAAGAGAAGCTCAGATGTTTTCGAGGTTGCTGACGAGTCTACTATTGTCGGATGTCTTGGGCACTGATGCTACAGGTGGAAGTCATCTGCTGTAGAATCTCGGATGGAGATTTCTATTGGTGAAGTTCGGTAGAAGTCCGATTGCCAGAGAAGTCCATCTGGGATTTGCCTGATGTGGAAGCTCGTCTAAAGATTGTCCACCGAAGAGGTCCAGTTTCATGCGGAATCCGACAGGGGGTCATCCGACAGTGGAGTTTGGATGGCGTTGTGGAGGTTTGTCCACTGGAGGAGTCTTGAGGACACTATGGAAGGTCGAATGTTGGAAGAGTCCGAGATTCAATTCTGCTGTATTCTGACTTTTGTAAGAGTCTGAAAGGAGTTTGTTTATTGTAGAAGCTCGGACAAAGATTGCTTGTCGTGGAAGCTCAGATGGAGACTTCTTATTGTAGAAGTCCCACTGTTGGAGAAGCTCGATCATTAATGAAGTTTGAAAGAAATTCGGAGTAGAGATCTGGCTAGTGGAGCCCGTCTGTTGTAGGAGTTCGTCTGTGATCCATCCACTGTAGAAGTTCGGATGGAGTCCGACTCTTGTAGGAGCTCGAATGAAGTCCGCTTGCAATAGAAGTTTGGGGTAGAGATCTGGAAGATGGTCGACTGTCGTAGAAATCTGGATGGGGTCTAGTTACTGTAGACGTCCTGCTGTTGGAGAATCTCAGACATTGATGAAGTTCGAAAGAAGTTCGGAGTAAAGTTGCTCGTGGCAGGAGGAAGTCTGGAAGAGATTCAGAGGGTAGCCAATCACTGTAGAAAGCCGGCTGATAATGAAGCCCAGAGAGTATTTGGAGCAGTCCGGTAGATGAATGGGAGAGCTCATTATCGGAGAAGTCCGAATGGTATTTGGAAGCTCGGACGGTCAAGGGAGTTCAGAAAAATACCACACAAGGTCAGAAGCCAAAAAAGCCCTGGAAGGGTCGGCCTTTTACAAATTTTGACTGGGGGTATTTTATACCCAACACCAGTCCCCCTACTTTCGAGTTTGGATTCTGAATGAAAAAAGTACAGAGAAATTTTCACAACCGAAGTTGCCTCCCTCGATTTTCGTACTTGATAGTTTTCAGATATTTTAGTGTTTGGTACGCTGGTGCTGGAGCCTTTTCGAATCGAGGTGATCTGAAAAGATTTTTTCAAGATTTCTGTTGGAGCATTGCTCTAGGTACGATGCAATAATGGTTCTGTCAATTGTCGGCCATTTTTAGCCGCCTGCCATGACGAGTGAGACACATGGCGGTTGTAGATCGGCCAGAGGAGATCCGCAATCATTATTCCACCGGACCTCATTGCCTATTTAAACCTGCCTACCTCCTTCAGGGGTTTCACTTTGCCTGAAAGTTTCTTCGGTCCCTCTTTCTTCCTGAGAGTTCTGTTCTTCCCCAGCATCCTTTTCGGCCTTAGGCGTTCTTCAAGTCATCCCCATCTTTGCATCTCTGCATCCTTCGGACCAGCCTAGGTTAGTTCCAGAACTCCCCTCCTCTCTTTTTTTTTCTCTTACTGTTCTTCTTCCATTTTTCTTCTTTTACATTCCACCTGTTCGATTTTTTATGAACGTCCCGTTCTTTATTTTTTCTAATTTTTTCAATATTTTTAAGATTTTCACTCGATTCAAAATATCCTTCAGCACTTCCTCCTCTAGCAATTCTAGGAGTTCGTCCGTTCTAGCCCCCCAAAATCTTAGTTCTGTAGATGAACCTCATCCAATCTTTATACCAGACACTATCCCCAGCTCTCTGACTCTGGAGGAACTCTCACTGATTAGGATTCAGTACGGGATTCCTCCAGTGTACGAGCTGGAGCTTTCCGGGCTGACTGGCCGGGTTAGCGCTCCTCCCCCCGACAGATTCTGTTTATACCAAGAAGCTTTTCACACCAGGCTTCGACTTCCACTTCCACCTTTTGTTATTGCTCTCTTCCGCTTCTTAAATATTTCTTTAGTTTCTGTAGCGCCGAACTCCTTTAGGTTTCTGATAGAATTTCTTTTCCTCTGTAGTTTAACTGAAGTTTGGCTGACTCTTTCTTTGTTTAGAAATTTCTATACCTTCAAGCGTCATCCCTCAGCAAAGGACTGATGGTACTTCTCTCCTCAGTTCGATAGAAAGGGGTTGCTGAAAGGTGCCCCCTCTTCTATTCACAACTGGAAAGAGAGGTTCTTCTACGTCCGATGCCCGTCCTTGGAGATGGGGTTGCTCCCCTGGGGCTCCCTGAGGGATTCCGTCTGCCGGGCTTCTAGCCTGGGACAGGATGACCTTGAGGCCTCTAATAAACTCGAGGCTTATCCAGCCCCTCTTCTCTCCAACCTCCTGAAGGAACAACTCTTATTTAACATCGGCCTAAGCCCTCTCAACCTTGCCAGAATATATATATATATATATATATATATATATATATATATATATATTATTTTTATTTTTATTTTTTTTTTGCTTCCCCTTTCTTCTTGTTCCTTTGTTAAGCTGTGTCGATCCTCATTCACTACAAATATGGATGCTGACGCAGCTCGAATGCTAGCCCAGGGTCTCAAGACCCACAAAAGGAAAGGTGCAGCATCCTCGGGGACGGCGAAGAGGGCAAGGGTAGAAGAGACCAGCTCAGCCATGCCTGCCCTGGCGGCCATTGCCGTCGACTCTCCCTCCGACGTCGAGCTCGCAGTCCCCCGGGCCTCTTTAAGGAGCCCCCTGACCGAGGTTCCTACTCCAGAGGCCCGGTCCGAGGAGGCACTGGGGGTCAAACGGAGAAGGAGAAAGAAGACATTGGCCCGCAAGAGCCGCAGCAGCAGGGCTGCCATCGAGGAGGCCGATGGCTCCGAAGAAGATCTGGAGGAAAATTCCTTCAACAATAGAGATATAATAAAAAGATTCATCGATGGGTGCATCCTGCCCGAGGTCATCCACAGGACCGTTCACATCGATCTTGAGCAATGGGTCTGGGACTCTTTGGGGTCCTTTCTCGAGGTAGGTCAATTTACTCCTTTCTTCTTCTCGCCTCTTTGCTTAGCTTATTCCTCAGCTTTTATATTGACTCCCTGACCGCTCTTGTAGATTGGACACCAGCTCATCACCAACATCGAGACGATGAACAATGCTAGGAAGGAGGCCGCTCAGATAGAGGAAGGTCACCTGGCCGAGGCCGCCCACCTCAAGGAGAAGATCGTCGAAGTCGTGAGTCTCCAAGAGGCACTGCAGAAGGAGGAGCAGACCTCGACAGACTTGAGGGCCACCTTGGAGGAGGAAAGAAAGAAAGTAGAGGCCGAGGTCTCTGAGTTGAAGGTGCAGATCCTGACTCTGATTTTGGAGGCAATGGTTCGGGCAGTGGAGGAGTTCAAAACCTCCTCCGAGATGAGGGATCTAAAAGTCGAGTTTGGCCAGGCCACCTTCATCAAAGACTTTGAGCTCTGCCAAGAGAAGGTGGTCGAAAAGTTTTTTGAGCTGGACCTCGGCTTTCTGGATGAGGCGTCCGATGATGAAGCCAGGCCTTCTGAGGCTGCTGCCAATCTTCCTCCAGTCGAGACTTCCTCAACTGCCGCGGCTACCGCGATCAATTTTTTGGAGTCGCCGAGCTCTCCCACTTCGGCCCCAAAGGTCCGAAACCTCTAAATTTGTATTTTTTTTTTTGCAACTTCTCCTCGTTCTCTTATACTTAAGAACTATTTAATCAATGAAATCGGGTTCTTCTTTACAGAGAGCTCTTCTTTTTTACTCTGCATTCTTTTTCTTCTCTTTTATTTTCTGGCACTGATTTGTGTTGTAGCGCTCTTGTCTTCCAACGACAGTACCCCGTTGAAGCTCTTCCCCTACCACGAGGGATTCCTCTGAAGTCGATGGTCCGGGACCTCAGAAGGGAAGTTCGTCACCTGACGAAGAAATCAAAGAAGCTGGATGACGAACTTCACCGACTGAGGAAGAGTCATTCGGAAGTCACCGCAGAGGCTGCTCACTTTCGGGACCTCCATAAAAAGGACTTCATGGACTACACTCGGAGGAAGGCTGACTTCGTGAAGGAGCTTGAGGAACTCCAAAAATATACCAGCGATCGATCTTGGACTCAGGCTTCCAAGATCAGCTCCCTTGAGGTCGAGCTGGCGACTGCACGGGAGAAGATTGGCCAGTTAGAAAGGAGCTCATCCTGGCTCACAACTCAGACCGACCGCGATCGAGACTGATCGAAAAAATTCTTCGACCTTCAGAAGCAGCTGCAGGATGCCGAGGCAAACTACAACGCCTACCGAGTCAGCTGGTGCGGACAAGTAGACGACTACTGAAGGAAGCTCAAGATGGTGACCGACGAGGTTGCCCGCCTTCAGAGGTAGTTGTCTGAGAAAGTGCAGGCCATCTCTGCACGAGGCTCCGATGAGCTCCGCTCCTTGAAAGAGACCATGGAAGAACTGTCCGTGGCCCTTGGGCAGGAGAAGGCCGAACTGCAGCGGCTGAAGATTCAGCTAGCCTACGAGCAGCAGGCAGTCAAGGATGCCAAGGCAGAGTCCGAAGTTCTGAGGAAGAGGCTTCGGGAGTCGGAGGGTGAGAGTCGGCAGTTCCACCAAATGTACCGAAAGATGCTGTTAAGAAAGAAAGAACTGGAAGAAGAAGTCAAAAACTTAAAGCAATCCTCGATGATGGCTGGAACCGAGAGTTTGAAGTCTGAAGAAGTCGAGCTTCCTTAGAGCTTCTTTGCCTTTTATTCTATGTATTTTTTCTTTTTCTTATCATTTTTCTTTTTTGGCCTTCAAAGGCTTTGTAATGAACACTTCACTAATGAAATGAAAAGAAAATTTTTTGTTACCTTGTTTATTTTTGCTTTGAGTTGTTGTTTACCAAATTTCTTTCATCTTTTGTCTTGTTCGATGTCGATGTTGTTTGAAGGTTCCTGATCGTCGCCGTGTTGATTTGCCAAAGATCTTTTCGAAGTCACTCGAGTTTGAAGCTTCCTCCCGATGTTCGAGCTTGGGGGCCTGAACTTCTCGTTACCTTGAGGAAGTCAATTTTCTCCTGCCAGTGTTGGGTTCCCTCTTGGAGACTGAGGGTTTTTGACAAGAGTCTCCTTCCTCATTGAGACGAGGTTCCTTGTGTCTTTGATGTAGATGAGGTTCCTTGTGTCTTTGATGTAGTTTGTTTTTTCCCTTATCACTGACGTGGCTCGTCGCTTTCCGTTTTTCTCTCCCTCTTTTTTTTTATGTCCGAGTGAGGGTTTTTTCTCTACTCTTAACGGTGTCGTAGGGGTGTAGAGGAGCCGTTGAGGAGGCTTTCCTTCTCATCCGATCTTGAACGACTGGGTCTTCATTGGTGTCAGGATGAGGTTCTCCTCCTGTTTCCGACACAATCAATTTTAGCTCATGTTAGGATGAGGTTCTCTTCTTGTTCCTAACAGGACTGTGGGGCCACGTAAGGGCCATTGCAAAGGTCTCTCCCCCCATCCGATCTCTAAATAACCAGGCCTTCGATCTTGCTCATGTTAGGACGAGATTCTCCTCCTGTTCCTAACATGGCTGTGGGGGCACATAAGGGTCGTTGCAAGGGCCTCTCTCCCCATCCAGTCTCTAAATAATTGGGCCTTCGACCTTGTTCATATTAGGATGAGGTTCTCCTCCTATTCCTAACATGGCTCTGGGGGCACATAAGGGCCGTTGCAAGAGCCTCTCCCCCCATCCGGTCTCTAAATAACCAGACCTTCGACCTTGCTCATGTTAGGATGAGGTTCTCCTCCTGTTCCTAATATGGCTGTAGGGGCACATAAGGGCCATTGCAAGAGCCTCTCTTCCCATCCGATCTCTAAATAATCGGACCTTCGACCTTGCTCATGTTAGGACGAGATTCTCCTCCTGTTCCTAACATGACTGTGGGGCACATAAGGGTCGTTGCAAGGACCTCTCCCTCCATCCGGTCTCTAAATAATCGAGCCTTCGACCTTGCTCATGTTAGGATGAGGTTCTCCTCCTATTCCTAACATGGCTGTGTTTCGATTGTCTGAAGGAGCTACTCCCTATCATTACAAGCTCATGCCAAAAGAAAAGATATGCAAATATGAAAGAAACTTTTATTTAAGGCAAGGTTGTTGGTAATACATTCGTAGATTTTTCGAATCCCATAGTCGTGGAAGGCCTGCTCCCCGTCGAGGTCCTCCAGAGATGGAGTTGATGATCCCGATTGGAGGCCGATCTTCAGGCTGCTCCTCCCTCTTTGGTGGCTCTGATTGTGGTAGGGCCCTCGACTGATCTTCCCTGCCTTCAGGCCAGCGTCGAATGAATCTGTCGAACCGACCTTGTCTGATGAGCTCCTTGATCTCATCTCGGAGCTGAATGCACTCTTCCATGTCGTGATCGTGGTCACGATGATAGAGGCAGAACTTGTTATGGTGGCACTTCCTGGGGTGTGTGCGCATCCTTTTCGGCCTTGGCAGCTGCTCCCTGACCTCCATCAGCACTTGAGCTTTTGGAGCATTGAGGGGGGCATAGGTGTGGAATCTTCCTGGAGGAGAGCTCCGCTGAACCCTATGGTCCGGGCTCCTCTGCCCATGAGCTCGGGGAGGAGTGTGGACATGTTTGTGTCTGGGGGGAGTTCGAGAATGTGGCCAAGCTTCACTCGGCCCTTTTTCAACTGTGAGCTTGCTGGAGTCACCCACCTGCCGCTCCTTCGTGGCCTCCTCATCCTTCAGCTTGAAGGCTTCCTCTGCTCGGGCATATCCTTCGGCTTGAGCCAGTAGATCAGCGAAGTCCCTGGGATACTTCTTTTCCAGGGAGAACAGAAGATCGTTCTTTTGAAGACCGCTCTTCAGGGTGGCCATTGCAACCGATTGGTCCAAGTTCCGGACCTCCAACGCGGCGGCGTTAAAATGGTTCACGTAAGTTTGGATGGATTCTCCCTCCTTTTGCTTGATGTTGATGAGGGACTCCGAACCTCTCTGGGGATGCCAGCTACTGACGAAATGAGCAACAAACTGGTGGCTCATCTGGTCAAAGGAGAAGATAGTACCCGACTTCAGTGTCGAGTACCAATTTCTTGCTGCTCCCTTCAAGGTAGACGGAAAAGCTCAGCACAGGATGGCATCTGGCACACCATGGAGCAGCATCATTGTCCAGAAGGCCTCCAGGTGGTCAACCGAATCTGAGGTCCCATCATAGCTCTCGAATTGGGAGAGCTTGAAGTTCGACGGGATTGGTTCCTACATAATCATCTGAGAGAAAGGAGGGTCAGTGCAAATATCCTCACCGTAAGTAGTGGGAGCATGGTGGAGCTCTTCGATCCACCGATTCATCTCCTGAAATCTTTAATCCAGGAGGTCCTCTCGACTGCGAGTCTCGAGGGTCTCCTGGTGGAATAGAGGTAGGGACTCTCCGGGGGTGGAATCATGATCGGATGGAGGGTTCTCTACCTTCTGCTTCCCCTTTTCGAGGAAGATAAGGCGACTGGCCCAAGTGGCCCGCCCGATCGTCGGATTCTGAAACTCCGACGATGCTCTTTTCAGCTGTGCTGATGCCTGCGGCCGCTGCTGCATGGCCTGCACTGCTTCGGTGAGGCCCCTGACCTGCTGAACTAGCAAGTAAAACTACTCCATGCCGACTGCCGTTGCTGGAGGAGGAGCCTGAAAAACTGGAGACGAGGCCGGAGCTTGCGGGGCTCGCTGAGATCTGGTCGCGGAGGCCGTGGATCGCCTAGTGGATGCTTTTCGGGGAGGCATCAGGTGGAGATCTGGCAGGAGAAGGAGAAGAAGATGTCGGAGAAGATGATCGGAGACAGTCCCGTTGAGCACTCCTTTAATAACAAGGGTACTGCGAAGACATAGGGGCCTTTCCTCTAGCGCCAATTCTGTTGGTGTAGAATTCTGCCGACGTCGGAGAAGCTGGAGTCGAGGGGATCGCATCCGCCATCGGGACCTGCAAGGAAAGTCTAAACTGGAGTTGGGGGTGCTCCGGCAAGATCCTCCGACGCTCAAGTCAGTACTCTGCCTCAACAGAAATGGAGCACTCCAATGGGATTTTAGCAGAGTTTTGAAATAGAGTTTAGAGTTTAGAGAAGAACGTATCTGGGGGTCCCTTTTTATAGACGGAGAGCGTAACTGATTGATAGCGACGTCTGTAACCACCTGGTAGTGGGCCGTTCGGGGCCACACAGAGTTTGTTATGGAGAGTAGTGGCGTCAGGGGGCCGTTCAGGGCCACGTGGAGTTTGTTATGGAGAGTGGAGTGGTGTCCGTTGTCGCGACTTACCAGAGAGTAGTGGGGCCACATGGAATCTGTTACAGAGAGTGGAGTGGGATAGTGGCCATTATTGCGACTTGCCAGAGAGTTCGGACCAGACGGCTGAAGCTCGGTTGGGATGTCTGATGGAGCGGAATGGCTCTCTATCTTAGCAATCTAGGAGAAGTTCGGATGTTTTCGAGGTTGCTGACGAGTCTACTATTATCGGATGCCTTGGGTGCTGATGCTACAGGTAGGAGTCATCTGCTGTAGAAGCTCGGACGGAGACTTTCTGTTGGTGAAGTTCGGTAGAAGTCTGATTGCCAGAGAAGTCCATCTGGGATTTGCCTAATATGGAAGCTCGTCTGAAGATTGTCCGTCGGAGAGGTCCAGTTTCATGCGGAATCCAACAGGGGTTCGTCCGACAGTGGAGTTCGGATGGCGTTATGGAGGTTTGTCCACTGCAGGAGTCTTGAGGACACTGTGGAAGGTCGAACATTGGAGGAGTCTGAGATTCAATTCTACTGTATTCCGGCTTTTGTAGGAGTCTGAAAGGAGTCCGCTTATTATAGAAGCTCGGACGAAGATCGGTTGTCGTGGAAGCTCAAATGGAGACTTCTTATTGTAGAAGTCCCGCTGCTGGAGAAGCTCGATCATTGACAAAGTCTGGAAGAAGTCCGGAGTAGAGATCCGACTGGTGGAGCCCATCCATTGTAGGAGTTCGTCTGTGATCCATCCACTGTAGAAGTTCGGATGGAGTCCGACTCTTGTAGGAGCTCGGATGAAGTCCACTTGCAATAGAAGTTCGGGGTAGAGATTCGGAAGGCGGTCAACCGCCGTAGAAACCTGGATGGGGTCTAGTTACTGTAGATGTCTTGCTGTTGGATAAGCTCAAACATTGATGAAGTCCAGAAGAAGTTCGGAGTAAAGTTGCTCGTGGCAGGAGGAAGTCTGGAAGAGATTCAGAGGGTAGCCAATCACTGTAGAAAGCCGGCTGATAATGAAGCCCAGAGAGCATTTGGAGCAATCCGGTAGATGAATGGAGGAGCTCATTATCGGAGAAGTCCGGATGGTATTATGGAAGCTCGGACAGTTGTGGGAGTTCAGAAAAATGCCACACAAGGTCGGAAGCCGGAAAAGCCCTGGAAGGGTCGGCCTTTTACAAACTTCGGCTAGGGTAATTTTATACCCAACAGTGCAGATCCGACAGGATCTAAATTAGATCACCATGAAGAGAAGAAGAACCCTTCTTCTTCTCTTCTTGTCTATCTTTTCTCTTCTTAGATCTGATCTCTATCAAATCTGGGTGTGGACATGAAGTGGAGAAGGGAGGAAGAGGCGTAAGGAAGAAGAGATGATGTAAGAAAGAAGACCCACACATCTCTCACGTTAAAAGCCTCACGCCCTCTCTTCTTTTTATCACACCATATTTTTTCACACATGCAAAACCACTTCTTAATGCCTTAAAAGATCAAATCCCATTTGATCCTAGGTGTTAAATCCAAATCAAAGGGGTAGAAGGGCGTTGAGATAAGGATGTATTGTAAGAAAGAAATCTCCTCACAATAAGCGCACGTCCCACCTTCTCCAAATATTTTTGTCACACAAAAGTAATCTTACATGCCCTAATTAGAGAGATTTCTATCTTATTTTGAATCAAACTCAAATAAAAAAAATTTGAATGAAAAAGAGTTCCAGATAAGGTGGGGCGCCAACTATTGGTGCCCCCTCTCCTTCACACACTCAAGAAGAAAGAAGCTTGAGAAAAATAATACCTTACTTCTCTTTTTAGCATGATTTTTATAGAAATATCCCAAGAAACTTAGACTCTCTGAGTCATGGTTCATCTGGTTCAAGTTGGCCTTAATCAGGTTCAAATTGAGTCCGAAACGAGCCAAATTCGAAAAAGCTGTCAAGCCTGAACCAATCAAGTCTGAAATCCAAAATTGATTTAAATAATTGAACCCAATTAGCATTAAATTAAATTAAGTCTAATTAAATTAAATTTGATTTAAATTAATTAAAATTTAATTTATAATTTAATCAGTCTCAAAAAAATTATAACATTTGTAATTAAGTCCCTGCACTAATAATTAGCAGCTGCCAAAACTGTAACGATTACAAATTAGCAGTTTCTAAAATTCAAATTATCAATCTGATTGATAATTCAAATATGATCCAAGCCATTGATCATATCATGCTCCTTTTTTATGTGACTCCTCAAATTCTATTTTGCCTGGTAGTGAGACATACCGTGATCCCCATTACAGTATCATCGAAACTCTTTTCGATGGGCTGAAATGATTCCAACTCACCTCAATAAAGATTGTTGATCCGAAAATGATCTTAGTGAGTTCTCACGATCCACCAGTGACATCTAGTAACATATAGTGGCAATCCAACAAAATAAAAAAGTGAACTCCTAGGTGTAGTTATCGTGTGATACAATCCCTCTATCGTGAGTCCTGACTAGACGGAGATCATGGAGAACTCGTCAAATCCCATTGTCAGTCAAATGCTAGATTGGCTCAACTCAAGTTTATTTGTGAATCCCGTGAAAACTCTTTTCCAGTATTCACACTTACTTTGGCCAGAGATTTTTTGAACTCAGTCTTATGAATCGCATAGGACTTCTTCTTTTCTACCAAGGTTGATAGATTTCATCTAGGTATATCCTACTCCAAATAGCAAATCTAAACCTACATAACCAACATACACAGCAAGGACCCATATGGCTAGGGACCAAAGAAATGTGCAGTCAAACTATGTAGCCTCACTGCGAATAGCCAACACACCATAGGTCAAAGGACCAGTCACACCACTGCAACATCGAGAAAATCACTGACGAGTGAGTAGACATCCAAGTGGTTTCTTGTGTTGGTCATGTTCAGTGTAAGTTGTTCTCTAACAACCACCTACACTCTCACCCCAGTGTCTCTATATCGCAGACTCGAGACTCATCTGCCCCAAAGGGATGTGATTCGTGCATCGATCTCGAATGGATTGATCACGGTCCTCCATGATGATTCTTTGATCAGAAGTATTTAAAAATTAACCACTAATGATGTATGTCTCAAATTTTTAATACTTTGAAAATATACAAAATCATCTTTGTTAATTTCTAGGATAAATCATAGACACATAAGACATGATTGGTTATAAAGATTGCCCAACAAGTATAAAATATATCCTAGAGTAAAGTATGTGTCAGTCAAGATTGGCTTCTAGAGCACACATCTAACATCCACATCTAGCCAGCAGTAGGTCCAGGCTCAAGTGCATCTAATCCAATAAGGTCCAAGACACATTGAACCCTGGTACAATAATTAATTAGAATCCTTTCTAATTAAATTATTGGATTAAACTTCTTTAATTCATTGGGACTTACAAATCAAGATTGATGTCTAGCAATGTGTCATGACTATCCAAAAGATATGGAGTTTGACGAAATAATAAAATTATCCTTCTGTGATGAGTTATTATGCAATTCAATCCTTCGATCACATAACATTCAGGATAGGTCATGGGCATAGAATCATATCAAACTCAAATACCTATCCATATGTATCTCGATCTAATGATAATGACTCAGTTGATGAACCAATAGAAACTCCCTACTCTGGCCGGAGACTTTCTGAGTCATCATCCTATGAGATCACATAGGATGTTCTCTTCTCTTATCAGGAGTGATCGATTGTTTGTTGACCACTCACAACCTTCATGCATCATTATATCTAGAATATTTCACACATGTCTCAAAAAGTCATGCTAGAGAATGAACCAAAGCATGGATCCATATACACAAGGTACCATGGTGATCTCAGGTCTAAGAATTACTTGCACCACTCCCACTGGAGAACTATCTTTTGACATACTGATAAGGCTCCATCAGATATTCTTCCTGTGGATCAGTTCAATAAACTCATTCTCTAATAAGCACCTACATCCATGTATTAGTGTCACCATACAAGTGATTGTGAGATCAATCACTCTCTCCATCGAGTATACATAGGGTGTACCAATCTTACCAACATCATCGATCTCCAACTCGGTGATCCTATGATTGAAAATATTTTAGATTGGAACGATCAAAATTTTAGTTCTCACTGACATGATCACATCATGGTTCTAAAATCATTGTCCTAATCTAAGGGGTTCGTCATAATTATAATAATATGATATAGCAAATGATGAAATATAATACCTCATAAATGTATAAAATAATCAATGTCATGTAGATGAATAGGAAGATAACACAAAATAGTCCCATCGCATCATCCATGCGATTGACTTATAGGATACTATTCTTTCAATCTCCTACTTGTACTAGATCCAATCACCATTGTATCTGTGCCCATGCTATCAAGATGGCGATCACACTACTACTGTGTCAAGGCTTCATGAACAGGTCCCTTATGCAGTTCTTTGTATCAACTCGCTCTATGATCACATCATGAAAGAGGTGAAAATGCCTTAGGATATGCATGGGTTACAGTGAGACCACACCCAACTTAATGATGAACCTTTTCATTGGGCAACTTTCCTTAGTAATTTCACTTGCAGCAATATACTAAGTCAATTACAATTTGCTGTTTGAAATTCTTCCAACTCACTGCTCCTCTAGTACTTCTCAAGTACTCGAAAAATATTTTTCACGATTTTCCAATGATCCTATCTTGGATCTGCCTGAAAATCAATGCACAAAGCATAAGCCACATCAGGCTCGGTATATTGCATCCATGGGTAAGTAAATACTTTTACACCCATCAATGTTGAACCTCTTCAACACACGATCTATGTACCTAGACTAGGACAAGCCTAGCATTTACTTAGATCTATCTTATAGATCTTTATATCAAGTATATCGAATGCTTCACCCAAATTTATCATGAAAAATTTTTGTGATAGACATATCTTGACCGAATGCACCATTGGGATAACATTCCCAATGTCCAGTATGTCATCCACATACAGAACCAGAAAATCAGTAAGACTCCCACTTGTCTTCTTGTACACACATGATTCATCCATAGTTTCATAAAGCCAAACGATTTGATTGTCTCATCAAAATGGATGTTTCAACTCTTCGATACTTGCTTACTAGATTTATCCTTCTATTAGAGACAAATCTCTCTGGCTGATATATAGTAATAGCAAGTAAAATTTGGATGGACATTTCTGTTAGTAGCCTATCAGATCATATCCACAGATGCATCAATCAAAGTCCATACATGGTTGATATATAGAGAGTCCATATTGAATTTCATGGCTCCAAGCCATCTATCAGAATCTGTTCTCATGACTATTTTTGAATAGGTCACGTGATCATCATTCTCAATGATGAGTGACTCATTGTCATTCTCAATGATAAATCTATATCTGAGTGGTACATTACATACTCTGAATAATCTTCGAAGAGGAGATGTGTATCGAAGTTTGTGCCTCATCAGTGGATATATTTGGTCAAAGATCAACTTGTGGACTTTTCACAGATTATTGCAGGATAGTATGTAGATCTTGAACTTCTCAAGTCAATTATCCTCTCATTTTCAATGGCATATCTACTGACAAACATCTTTTATTTAGTAGGATGGTAGAAGTAGTATCATATACTCTTCTTAGGATAACCTACAAACCTACACTCATCTGATTTAGCACGAAAACTTATGCACATCAACTCTTTTCACATAAGCTGGGCAACCTACTTCTTTACTTTCTATATCTCTTATGGAGTGTTAGTAACAGATTTAAATGGCACCTTATTCAAAGCATATACAACAATTTCTAGGTTATATCTCTAGAATGAGATTTGGAAGTTCTGTGAAGTATATTATGGATCACACCATATCTCACTTTGAGTATCCATCTCTTGCCTGAGTTGTCATTAGCCTTTCAAACATTTATATGCTCAAGGCCCAACAGCTTGCTCACCCTGTCCCCATGTTCAGCACATGGAGATTAGGTCACCTTTATTCAGCTTCCATATTCCTTGCAGTCCCTGCAACGATGCAATGATTTGCATAAAAGAGAACCATAGGAGGTATCTAATACCTAAGAATTGAAATTAAAGTACTCGATGATAAATTTATCTATATCAAATACAAACCTCTAGCAAATGCAACCTTTGCATTTTGCTCCTACTTCACACTTGCAAGACAGTTCTTATAATTTTATTACCAATACTCAATATTGCTACAAAAAAAAAAGGTACGTTTGGCGGAGATATTCTTCATCTTGTTCTCCTCAGGGATGCTATCCATAAATATAGAGAAGAAATTAGAAAGTATTTGCAGGATCAAATCCTGGCTCAACTCACCATCTATAATAAGAAACTAACTAACCTAATCGCATGATCAAGTCAATCAGGATACACTTGACAGTCGTATTGTCTTTCTGCCATATCTAATATGCAGATTTTCCTCCTTTTATAGTATCATTTCTGATCTAATCAGGATCAAGAGAATAGGAGACTTTCTCCTAGGTAAGAACTATTCTCAGATTTCTCAACCAGTTTATGTAGTTCATTTCGATCAATATATTAGCAGTTATAGTGAAGATGTAAAATATTTAAGAATATAAACATAAAGGAACTACTCATGATGACATGCACAATTAGTTGAGATCTTTTATCTAATTGTGTCTCCCACTTATTCGGTGAATTTTTTAGTCCTCAAGTATGAAAAATGAGAAATCTTATCATCAGATTTCTAAGTGGGGTTAAGATCCCAATTCCTCATAAAAAGCCTCATGGATAGTATAACAAACTCCTATGAGTTCAAGGGTATATAATTCTTACCAATTGCATCTCATGCAACTCCCAACATATCTTTTGTCTCTAAAATACTTATAGCCTTGTAAATAGCATAACAAACCACAATAATTTAGTTAAGTCATATCCTTCATTCCTATATGGTCATATCTAAATAATATTATCCTTATGGATAGTATAATAAAGCAGCAGTACCCAAATATGCCATAAGCATCACTAAGTCAACATCATATCAAATTCTATAGCAAATCTTGTGGATAGCACAACAAACTCACTATAATTTTTGACATACTCTATTGACTTAGCATGAGCTACATATACGACAAGCATCAATATGCACTAAGTCAACATCACATCAAGTCCTATAGCAAGTCTTATGGATAGCACAACAACTCACTATAGTTTTCAATATACTCTATTGGCTTAGCATGAAGGAAGGTATGGATAGTGTTCTTAACACTTCGTTATTATGACTTAATATAATTTTTATGAGAAACTTTGATCTCAAGCACATCCAAAATATATATCCATCACAGGTTGTATATGTGTATATATTTCTAACTACCAGTATAAGAGAGCAAATAAAGAAATCAGATGGTTTTGGACTTTTCTAGTGTAATCCACTCGAGCCACTTGGATGGATTACGAGTCTCATCCTAGGTGCATAATAGACAAAACCATCTCATGGTCAATCTTCATGCACCTCCACTCTCTAGCCATCTAGTAGTCCAGTCTTCATCTCTATGAAGGCTTCGATGAATGCTCCATCTTTTTTCTTTATCTATAAATATAAATAATAATTTATATCTATTTATAAATAAAATTTTTTATCCTTAATTTTACATCAACATGTAAAAATCTCAATCAGCAGTTGAGAACATATAAAGATAGGAACAAAAAGATACAGCTAAAAATATAATGCATCAAAAGGACCAAGTCCTTATTTAAAAATTACAACCATTGTGGATACATCCATACAATTAGCCATCATAGAAACATTCACAAATACATCCATCATATGGGTGTCCTTAGTCCATAACCATCCATCATGCAATATATAACAATTATATAAAACATGACAATAATCAATCCATGTTATTCTAATTATGATATCATTCATGTACATGTCACTTAAGATGTTTAAAACATTGGTGCAGGAACCTATCTAAGGTTTTGATTCGAGTTCAACTCTTGATCTAATTTCAATTATTAGTTAACCACATGTCAACCATTTGAGTTAAGTTGACCAATTCTTAGACAAACCCTAATCCAATTAGATTCACAAAGATTCGATCAACTATAACTCAAGTCCTAATCAAATTAGATCAATGATAATTAGGTTAACTTTAATTGAGCATAATTTCTAATCAAATTAGAATTATGAATCTGATTTGATTTATAATCATAAACCCTAATCAAATTAGGCTAATGAATTGTAGTCAAAACAAATCCATCGACAGAAATCCCAATCTAAGTTTGAAGCATCCCTTCCATAATACAAATTTTCAGCTGCCCACATGACTAGGTCAAGAACCATGATGGAAGACCCCACTATGACCAATGCCTAGCCTATGGTGGCTGGCCCTGGGTCTAGGGTGTGTGCATCATATGTCACAACCTTTCACCTTGTGCATCACATGCACAAGGCAACAACTCCATGAAAATTTCAGATCATCAGATCTTGGCCAAACTTGTCACACAAGACTTGAGCCCATGGAATTACATGCTAGGGTTCGATCATGAACAAGATAGCATTTATTCTAAACGAAGGATGTAATAAATGAATAATTAAACATCATTCAAAAAATCTGATTTGACATATCATGAATTCGATCTAATCCATATCACAATAATAACATGCCATTTAATTGAATCAATCAGGGATGGCTCTGATACCACTGTTGGGATTCGAATACGCAGTAGAAATAGATTTTTAAAATTTTTTATATGCAACAACAATTGAAAATATATGATCCAAATTTCAATCCCAAAATCACCTTGATGCATTCAATCAAACAAGAATATAAAGCATATAAATGAGAGATTGAAAATATTATACCAAACATGTAGATCCAAATAGCCCGATAGTTAGTATCCTCGAGGCACTCAAGTGCGTATCCTCCCATGGTGATCCATACATGTCTCGGTCTAGATCTCTCCCCAATCTGAATTTGCTGAATTTCTTTGCAACAAAATCAGCAACAGCTCGTTTTTTTGTATCACCAACACTTGGTGATTTCTCCTCTCTCCATTCTTCCTTCACTTGGACATGAAAAAATCTCTCATCTCTAAGTCCTCTTGCTGTCCAACAATTGGATCATTTGCTGTCCAACAATTGGATAATCCGCTATCCAACATTTGGACATTAGGAACTATGCTTTAGATCTAATTGTGACCTCTTAGATCCAACCCTTTGTATCTGATTTTTGATCATTTTGATCCAATGCTTTGGATCTAATTTTTAGATTAATTGGATGCTCCAAATCCCATAGCCATTCAGCCCTTTTATAGCCAAATCTTGACTCAACGTGGAGTCATCATAGGATTTAATCTTCCCATAACCCACCCAACCATTGGGCGTCAACACAAAAGGCATAAAAGCTTTCTTAGCATGAAGTAGGGAAGAGTCCTTCTCTTAGAAGGACTTCTAAGCTTTGGGTGCAGAAACACTGAAGCTTGAAGACCCTTTTCACATGGAACAAAAGAGGTTGGAAGAAGTCTCCTAGTGTCCAACTTTTGGAAGTTAGGAATCACTAAAATGGAAAAAACAAAATCGGACTTCTTACTTCTTTCCAAGGGGCGTCAAGAGACCTTTAACGTGGAAGATTACATTCCTTTTTAAACACCACATAACCACCAAGGGGCGTGTAA
Organism: Elaeis guineensis; assembly: GCF_000442705.2. Classification (NCBI taxonomy): domain Eukaryota; kingdom Viridiplantae; phylum Streptophyta; class Magnoliopsida; order Arecales; family Arecaceae; genus Elaeis; species Elaeis guineensis. Next base: position 25,999,518 of record NC_026008.2, read on the forward strand.
TAATTAAAGGAAGCAAGAGCTCCCAAGGGATGCCATCTTATGGTGCAAATAAATCTTTCCACGTGAAACCAAGAGGTGTCTCATCATATCAGAGTCCAAGGAGTCATGGACTCCTTAAATGGCATGAAAGCTTTCTTAGGAAGTTAGGACTCTCATCCTTAAATGCAAAGATAAGAAGATATACTTCCTAATAAATACGTGAAACAACTTTCACATAAAACACAAGCAAACGCCATACATCCTTGTGCATGAAGCTATTTCACGTGTGGATGAGGAGAGAGAATAAATGGAAGGCATGGTGGCATCCTTCCTTATCTTGTGTTCAACATTTGGACACCCACAAAACAAGGAGCAATGAAACCTTTTCATGATATGCCTCTAACCATTTAAAGGCCAATTAGGAATCTAATTGATTTTGGTCTTGACCATTCAAAACCTAATTAGAAGTCCAATAGATTTGGTCTTTGACTAATCAAAGTCCATTGTCAAAAATGAATCCAATCAGATTAGGGATTAGGGATTAGGGTTTAGACATGTGCTAGTATGCTCGACTCGAATCCATCAGGATCAAATCCTTATTCAATTAGGTTCAACAAGACCTAATCAAAAGTCCTAGATCAATTTTCTTTTGTATGTGACCTATTGGGTTTCACATCTAAGCAACAGTAGGTCCAAGTTTAAGTGCACCTAATCCAATTAGGTCCCAGACATATTGAACCTTAGTACAACAATTAATTAGAATCCTTTCTAAATAAATTACTGAATTAAACTCTTTTAATTCATTGGGACCTACTGTTAGAAAATCGATAGGCGCAGCATATATTTTAAAAAAAATTTATATAGTAGAAACTAGATTAAACAATTTTAATCTATACTACATGCTTAAGATCTAATCTTAATGCCTACCCTAGGATCTATAACATGATATAATGCATGTACATGATCTGAAAATGAATTCTGCACATATGACATATCAAACATGTGATCATAGATCTAATCTATGCATCAATCAAGTTCAGAACTTGATATCTTTACACGGATAGGACTCTGTGTCTGAAATTCATAGACTTGAAGTTTATCCGTAGCTACATAAGATGTCCGGCCTCTACAACTGATCCACTCAAAGTCCTATGCTGATCTGTCATCCCGAGAGTGCTAGCTCGCATAACGACTTCTGGATGGCTAATCTATCTTTCATCTTTCGATGTCCTGGACTCCTCCAAATTTGAAGAAGGATTAGGAGTAATGTGTGGCATAGGAAGAAGGAAAGAAGAACTCTTTCTCTCTTAGATATTTTCTCTCCTAAAATTCTAGAACAGTTTTCTAGCATGCTCACCCAAGAGGAAGAAGTTCTCCTCTATGCTCACATGCCAACGATGGCCGCCCGACCCATGACCTCACACCCCAAAACCCTAGCCACAATGATCTCTATACTCTGATATTTGTCCCATAAAAATTAGAGGTTATATAGATGTGGCATGGAGGTGTTTGGATGAGAACAGATTTTTTATCTGCACTTTGAATTCAAATCAGATTTGAATTCGATTGAATCAACCAATTGATCCAAACTCTTGATCCCTATCAAGAGTGGGCGACAAGGCTTCTTAGGGTGGAGATCCATCATGCCAATCTGAATTTGGCATTGGAAAGGGCATGCGCACAAGGGTGGTCGGCGGTAGTGAAGAGTCCAACTTGTTTTGGACTCTAGGGTTTCATCCAATAAGTCTCCAACCTGATCAAATTAGGTTAAACCAATTAGATCAATCTGAATCCAATCCAATTAGGTCCTAAATATAATTAAATCTTAATCAAATCAAAATTTAATTAAGCCCAAGTCTTGATCAAATTAGAAACCATTCACCCTAGATAATTAGGTCATCTTAATTGAATCCAATTCAATTAGACTTGAATCAATTTACTTTATTTAACCAAATTGAGCTAACCAGCAATCTAATTACTAATTAATCCTCTTATAATAAATTGCAACTTTTGTATAAGGCTAACCATCAGTCGAATTGAAGATTAAACCTTAAAACGATTCTTAATCATTGATCAGCCATGTGATCAATCAGTAACTTCTTTTGAGTGTGATCCCATAGGTTCGAACCTAAGCTGGTAGCATAGGAACAACTTTCTGAACTAATCGATGTAACCATCTAGCAATGAAACCTAATTTTCAGATAGGCCAAATAATTGCAAAACAATATTCAAGAAGCTACTGGCATATGGTTACCATATAATTCATCCCTTTGACCCTAATGCTCAAGGCAATCTAGGTTTAACTGTCAATTCTGGAATAGTCAACCATATTATATTTTAATCTTTTAAATCCATCACATAGATTACTTTGATCAATATTTTACTAAATTAAAATACACTGATAAATTAACTCTAACTTATTTCGAGGGGTCAATCCCGTCTTGACTTATGCACTGACTTGATAAGTACTTGACTGCATCTAGAAACCTTTCATCACTGAATTAAAAGTTTAGATAGTCCGACACTAAAGTACAGTGAGTTGCTTGTAAGTCATCATGGTGATCTCGGATCAGACACTTATATTCATACCCTTCACGAGCTACTCTTGACAGTAGAGTGCTCCGCAGTTGGTCATGTTCAGTGTGAATGTACTTCGACACTCCACTACATGCCATACCAGTATCTCTATACTTCTTGATTAAGAAGACAACCAACCCATATGATACACAATGACTTACACTTGATACCGTTATCGTTCTAGTAATAACGTATCATTTAGTCATGAACAAATTTAAGGACTGTTTCCTTTATTTAAATAAGTCCTAAGAACTTCATTACAACCCAGGAGTTCATATTAAAGATGTAAACATTTGTGATGAAATAGTCAAATAATTTTTATTATTAAATAATTTATATACAAGTACAAAAGAGCATAACCATCAATAGGCTGATGATTGGCTTTGAGAGATAATTTTCAATAATTCTCATTTGGACTAAAGCCAATCAGTACAGTATCGTATACCCATCTTCATTTTATGATTTTTGAACTCCTTAACACTGAGGGCTTTAATAAATGGATCGATCGGGTTCTCCTTTTCATTGATCTTCTGAAGCTCGACATCATCTTGATCAACGATCTTTTGGACCAGGTGGTAGTGGCGCAGTATGTGCTTGGTGCGCTGATGGAACTTTGATTTTTTTGCTTGAGCAATGACGTCAGTGCCATCATAGTATAACAGGATCGAACCATCCAGGAAGGATGCCACTCCAAGCTTATCAATGAACTTTCACAACCATACAATTCTTTTCGCAGCAACAGATACCGCGATGTATTCCATCTCATACACTAAGTCGGCCACAATGTGCTGCTTGAAACTTTTTTCAGTAGATTGCTCCATCATTTAGGATAAACACAAAATCTGACGCACTCTTGCTATCGTCATAGTCTGACTGAAAGCTAAAGTCGGTAAACCCCACAAGTTTTAAATTAGATTTTTCATAAATGAGCTACTGATCTTTAGTATTTCTTAAATACTTAAGAATGATTTTTATAACTTTCCAGTAGTTCTTGCTCATATTAGACTGGTATCTGCTCACTACCCCAAGCTGTTGGGATTCAGCCATGCAGTGAAAAATAATTTTTAAAACTTTTAAAATCATACAAATCAGTAGTTCTATCATATAAAACTATTGTGCCAGAATCCAAACCTTAGAATCACCTTGTCGATATCGATCAAAGCAAAATCTAGCATGCAAAGGAATAGAATTTTATACTTTCACCAAAATAAAAAAGTAGTATATTAGTATTTTCCATGAGACTCCAAAGTAGAAGTCTTTCAATGGTGATCTACACAGAAGTTGGCCAAAGTCCTTTCCAACCGGTGTGCTGTCGTAGCCTTATGTTCTCAAGAACACTGTCGGCTTCAAACTTACATCACGATCGCATCAAAGCCCAGTTACTTTCGATCTTGCCACTAGAACAACACCAAGAAGACACTCTTCAGATGTCATACAATCTAGGATTTGATTTTTGGCTCCAACATATGAAAAAATCAAATCCTAGGGCACACTAGCAACACTTGCTAAAAATCTCACCACCCTTCTTACAACTTTTGTCACTCAAATTTCTCTTTCTTTTTTCTCAAAATTTTTCCAAAATTTTTTTTTATGTTTACCACATCCCTCCTCTCTGATTTTAACCAAAAATCATAGCAATCAGCCATTTGGGTCATCCCCTATAAATAGGGGACCGAGGGACATCACATGGGATGAAGGGGCGCCAACCTTTGGCTCTTCAACTTCCCATGAGGTGAATAAATTCATCGAGTAATTTTTTGGCATTATAAATACTTTTAATAGAAGGACTCTCCTTCTTCTATATGCCATAAAAAATTTAATAAATTTTGGTGACAAAACAAAGGAGATCTGGTTGGGAAAATATGGCAATGAATAAAAATTAAGGGCCTTCATTAAGAAGGGCTCTTCATTTCACATGCCAAAAATAAGGGGGTGGCATTTATTTTTGCTGTGGGTTCTAGTGGGCGTAAAGGAGTCCTTCTCCACTTAAAATTGATTCAAGTTAGATAAGGATCCAATCCAAATTGACCCAATCCCATTAGGTCAAAGGCAACTGATCTAGGTTAGCTCAAACACTTTGAACTAAACCAATTTGGGAACTTGGGTTAATACAATATACTAGCATATCAAATTAACCCATAAAATTTATATTAAACTCTAATTAGATTAGATCAATATCAAATCTCAAAGTGTGTGACCCATTGGGTTCCAAATCTAGCCAGTAGTGGACCCAGACTTTTGACATAACCCTAATCCGATGAGATTAGGTCACCCGAAAAGTCCCAATCAATTTGGACTCTTCCAAATTGATTTCAAAATTAAATTCTTTCAATTCTGATGAGCTCATAAGTCAAGACTGATGTCTAGCAATGTGTCATGACTATCCGAAAGATTTAAAATTTTGATAAAAATTTACCAAAATACCCTTCAGTGGCAAGTTTTCGTGTAATTCAATCTTTCAGTCAAACAACATCTCAGATGAGCTGTGGGCATGAAAATATGTCAAATTCAATCACTTATCTATATGTATCTTGATCTGAAGGTGATGATTCAGTTGATGATACATTAGAAATTTTTTTCTAATTATCATCCTGTTTTGGCCAAAGACTTCCAGAATCACCATCCTATAAGATCACATAGGATGTTCGCTCCTCTTATTAAGAGTGACTGATTCTTTATTGATCATTCACAACCTCCATGCATACTTCACCATATCCAGAACATCTCACACAAGGATCAAAGAATCAAGTTAGGTAGTGAACCAAAATATGGATCCATGTACACAAGGTACCATGGTGACCTCAGGTCTAAGGATCACATACACAACTCCCACTAGAGAAATATCAATTGACATATAAATAAGACTCCATCTGATATTCTCTCATAGGTTAATTCAGTGAACTCATTCTCTAATGAGCACCCATATCCTTATATTAGTGTCATCACACAAGTGGTTGTGAGATCAACCACCCTTATTTCTGAGCATACATAGGACATCCCAGTCTTACCGATATCATTGATCTCCGACTCAATATACCAACGACTAGAAATATTTTAGATCAAGACTATCAAAGATTTAGATCTCACTGGCGTGATCTCATCATGGTCCTAAAATCATTGTCTAGGCCTATGGGGTTCATTATAATCTTAAAAAATAATAAGATGCAGCATATAATGAATTATAAATATCTATTTTATTAATATAAATATCAATTATATGAGTCTGAAAGAAAAATTACAATAAACATCCTATCGTTCCCCATATGCGATTGGCTTGTAGGATATTATTTTTTCAATCTCTCATTTGCACTTAAAGCCAATCGCCCCTATACTTGATACCCATGCAATCAAGATGGCAGTCAAACTGTTGCATTGACAAGGCCTTAGTGAATAGGTCTACTGTATTGTTCTTGGTGTCAACTCGCTCTACGATCACATCACATCTTTTGACAATCTTTCAAACGAGGTGGAGCCATCTTAGAATGTGTTTGGATTTATGATTAGACCTTGATTCTTTGGCTTGAGCAACTGTCCCAATATTATCACAATAAAGGAGTACTGGTTGTTCAATCTTTGAAACCACACCCAATTCTATGATGAATTTTTTCATCCAGACGGTCTCCTTAGTAGTCTCACTTGCAGCAATATGCTCAGCCTCAGTGATCGAGTCAGCAACAGTTTACTATTTAGAACTTTTTCAATTTACTACACCACCATACAAGGTGAACACATATCCAGATATCGATTTGCTATCATTCAGATCATATTGGAAACTAGAATCAGTATAATCTTCTAGTTTTAAATCAGATCCACCATATATTAGAAAAATATCTTTAGTCCTTCTCAAGTACTTTAGCATATTTTTCACAGCTTTCCAATGATCCTCCCCGAGATCAGCCTAAAGTCTGCTGATAATGCCTAAGGCATAAGCAACATCAGGTCTGGTACATAATATAGCATACATTATTGATTCTACTATCGAAGCATAAAGAATAGAACTCATTTTATTTCTCTCTTCAAGTGTCTTAAGAGTCATCTTCTTAGAGAGTTGTATGCCATGACCTATGGGCAAGTAACCTCTTTTACTTTTCTCCATGTTGAACCTCTTCAACACAAGGTCAATGTACCTAGACTGGGACAAGCCTAGCATCCTTTTCGATCTATCCCTATAGATCCTTATACCAAGTATATAGGACGCTTCATCCAAGTCTTTCATAAAAAACCTTTGTGATAGCCAAGTCTTGACCTATTATAATATCGGGATATCATTCTCAATGAACAGTATATCATCTATATACAAGATCAAGAAGATAATAGCACTCCCACTAGTCTTCTTGTATACACAAGATTCATCCATATTTTTGATAAAGCCAAACAATTTGACTGTCTCATCAAAACGGATGTTCCAGCTCCTCGATGCTCCCTTTAATCCATAAATGGATCTATTCAGCTTGCATACCTGATTTGCTCTCCCACTTGAGACAATCCTGTTTAGCTGAGTCATATAGACTTCTTCCTCAAGATTTTTATTGAGGAAGGCAGTCTTGACATCCATCTGTCAGATCTCATAGTCATGGTATGCTGCTAGAGTAAGCATTATCCGAATAGACTTGAGCATGGCTACCGAGGAAAAAGTTTTTTCATAATCAACATCTTATTTTTGCCTGAAATCTTTTGCCACAGGCCTGACCTTATAGGTCTCTACCTGGCCATCTGCTCCAATCTTCTTTTTGAAGATCCATTTGCAGCCTATTAGGGTCACACCCACAGGCGCATCAACCAAAGTCCATACTTAGTTAGCATACATGAAGTCCATTTTGGATTTTATGGTATTTAGCCACTTGTCAGAGTCACTACTCATGACAGCTTCTGAATAGGTTGTAGGTTCATTATTCTCAATGATATGAGATGTATTGTCATTCTCAATGACAAACTCATACCTAAGTGGTACACTACGCACTCTACTTGACCTTCAGAGAGAAGGTATGTGTAGTGGCTATGCCTCAACAATGGACACATCTGGTTGAGAACTATTTAGTGAATTCTGGATGGATTGTAGGTTTTGAACTTCTTCAATTTCAACAGATCTCTCACTGCCTCCTTCTTGGATAAACTCTTTTTTTAAGAAAATGATATGCCTACCAACAAACACCTTTTGTTGAGTAGGATTATAGAAGTAGTATCCTATACTCCCTTTGGGATAACCTACAAATCTGTATTTTTCTGATCTAGCATCCAGCTTATGTTCATCAATATTTTTCACATAAACTGGATAACTCCAAATCTTAAGATGCTTAAGATTGGATCTTTTTTCTTTCCATATTTCATATGGAGTGCTAGAAACAGATTTCGAAGGCACTTTATTTAAGATATACGCTGCAGCCTTGAGGGCATATCCCCAAAAGGATATTGAAAGATCCGTGAAATACATCATGAACCGCATCATATCTAATAAGGTGCGATTCCTCCTTTTCATAATTTCATTTAATTATGGAGTATAAGGAGGTGTCCATTGAGAAAGTATTTTATTTTATTTTAAATAATCAAAAAACTCACTGGATAAGTATTCTCTTCCTCGATCTGATCGAAGAGTTTTAATACTTTTACCAATTTGTTTCTTGATCATTCTTTGATACTCTTTAAATTTATCGAAGGCTTCAAATTTATATTTTATCAAATACACATATCCAAACCTAGACTTATCATCAGTAAATATGATGAATATGATGAAGTAAGAGTATCCTCCTCTGGCTTGAATTGACATTGGACCACACACATAATATGTACAAGGTCCAATATGTCACTCACCCTTTCTCCATGCCTAGTAAATGGTGTCTTGATCATTTTTTCGATGAGGTAAGATTCACAAGTTTCATATGATTCATAATCATAAGGATCAAAAAAAATTATCTTTGAATAACTTGTTAATCTTTGACTCATTTATATGGCCAAGTCGGCAATGCTAGAGGTATGTGACATTCACATCCTCTCTCTTTCTTTTTTTCTATTATCAATATAAAATATATTATCATTAAGTGAAAGAAACATATGACCATTATCAATAAAAGTATTTCCATAATATTCATTAGAAAAGTAAATAGAACAACCATTATTTTTTGTAATTATTTCAAAACTTTATTCCAATAATAATGGTACAAAAATAATATTTCTAACAATATCAAGAATATAATAACAGGTCTTCAGTTCTAAAATTTTGTCCGAAGGCAACTTCAAAACCCTAATTTCTATGACTTCGATCTAAATGGACTCTCCACTAGCGTTGAACAGCTCGAAGTCATCTTTAATCAGATTCTTTATTTTCTGTAGATTCTATAACAATTTACAAAGGTGTGAGCCATAGACGGTATCCAATACTCAAGAATCTGAAATTAAAGTACTTAATGATAAATTAGTTTGTATCATATACAAATCTTTAGCAATATTTATCGGTTTCATGGTTGCAAGGTACTCCTTGCAATGTCTCTTCCAGTGGTCCTCCTTGCCACAGTGATAATAAGTACCTTTGGTGGAGACCTTCTTCATCTTCTTCTTGGAGATGCTAGCCTTAGGGTTCATCTTTTTCTTAGAATTCTTCTTTGTCTTCTTCTTGCTGATCTTATCAACATGAAGGATCTGAGCCTTTTCACCTTTAAAATGGCTCTCTACTGTTTTCAACATATTCAGCAGCTCAGGCAGGCTAATGTTCAGTTTGTTTATATAATAATTTATAACAAACTGAGAAAAAGAGTCAGGAAGAGACTGCAGGATCAAATCGTGGCTTAGTTCACCATCCATGAAAAAACCCAATTATCCCAGACGAGTGATCAAATCAATCATCTTTAGGACGTGTTTGCACGGAGGTGCCTTCAGTCATACGGGCATGAAACAACTGCTTCGATATCTCATATCGAGCAGTTTGACTTTGTTCCCCATATAACTCTTTAAAATTAAGAAGAATAGAGGAAACGTCCATATCCTCATGCTGCCTTTGGAGCTCATTGCTCATGGAGGCAAGCATGTGCATTTGACAGTCACACTGTCATCTTTTCATATTTTATATGCAGTTCTATCCTTCTCGGAAGTATCTTCCCCAAGAGAATCTAGAGCAGATGTATCTAAAATGTAGGAGACTTTCTCCTGAGTGAGAACAATTCTCAAGTTTCTTAACCAGTCGACATAGTTAGGTCCAGTCAACTTATTTGCATCTAGGATACCTCTAAGTGAAAGTGAGGATGCCATGTGTATAGTTAATCTACAATAACAAGAACATAATATAAGCGGACAACTCATGATGACATGCACAACTAGACTAAAATTTTTATCTAATTGTGTCTCCCACTATTTTATCGAACTTCATAGTCCTCTATAAAAATAAAAAAATATTTTAATATTTTTTAGTGGGGTTGAGATCCTTATTCCTCACAAACACCTTGTAAATAGCACAACAAGCATTCATGAGTTCAAGAGTAGGTAACTCTTTACCAATTGCACCTCTACAATTCTCAACATCTTTCATTTCGGCCTCTAGATCATATATAGTCTTGTGGATAGCACAACAAACTATAGTGTTCTAGTTAAGTTGACCCTTCAATCCCATATGGTCATACTTAAACAATGCTGACCTTGTGGATAGCACAACAAAGCAACACCATTCAAATATGCCATAAGCATCAATATGCACTTGATCAATATCATATCAATTTCTATAGTAAGCCTTGTGGATAGCATAATAAGCTCATTAAGATCTTGACATACTCTATCGACCTAGTTTGAAGGAAGGCCCTTGTAATGTCTACATCACTTAATCAATCTAAGTCTGAAATTCAACAAAATTAAATTGACCAAGTAAGTAGGTGGGAGGCTCCCCGTAGTTTTTCTAGACAGCAACAAAGTTGGCCAGGCCAGTATACGGACCTAATTAAAAAATTACCATTCATATTTTTCTCGACACCAATTGATCTAAAGAATTCAACTTTTGATTAAAAAATAATTTTTGATATTATAACTTAATATAATTAAACGAGGGACTTTAAACTGGTCTCAGCACATCCTAACTATAAGCACATAAAATATACACCACAAATTATGTAAATTTGCATGTTTCAACTATTACAAATAGCAATCACATTATCATGCCAAAAATTATATAAGGGTGCAATCGAAGTCATAACATATGACTAACAAATTCATATAATATAACAAATCCTAATCTAATTAGGCATGCAAAACACCCTTATTTCTATACATCGATTTAACCATCATGCTACCATGCTAATAAAATTCCAAATTATCATTAATTTATAATTTTAATAATTAAAATTTAGAATCATGGTTCACTAAAAGTCAAAAAAAAAATTTGAGTTTGAGGAATCGATGCTAAAAATAATGCTACATTTTTTGCAGAATATGAACAACAACGATCCTATGCTACTATTATTGCACTTGTTTGATCAAATCAGACAAGGATGGCTCTGATACCACTGTTGGGCTCCGACCATACAGTAAAAGGTAATTTTTAAAAATTTTAAAATTATATAAATCAGTAGTTCTATCACATAAAACTACCATGCCGAAATTCAAACCCTAGAATCACCTTGCCGATATCGATCAAAGCAAAATCAAGCATGCAAAGTGATAGAATTTTATACTTTCACCAAAATAAAAAAGTAGCACATTGGTGTTCTCCATGAGACTCCAAGATAAAAGTCCTCCAATAATGATCCACACGAAAGTTGGCCAAGGTCATTCCCAACTGGTGCGCTGCCGCAGCCTTATCTTCTCAAGAACACTGTCGGCTTCGACTTGCATCACAATCGCACCAAAACCCAATTACTTTCAATATTACCACCAAAATGACACCAAGAAGATACTTTTTAGATGTTATACAACCTAGAATTTAATTTTTAGCTCCAATATATGAAAAAATCAAACCCTAGGGCACACTAGCAACACTTGCTAAAAGTGTCACCACCCTTCTTGCAACTTTTGCCGCTCAAATTTCTCTTTCTTTTTTCTCAAAATTTTTCCAAAATTTTTTTATGTTTACCATATCCCTACTCTCTAATTTAAACTAAAAATTATAGCAATCAGCCATTTGGGGCATCCCCTATAAATAGGGGACCAAAGGACATCACATGGGATGAAGGGGCGCCAACCTTTGGCGCTTCAACTTCCCACATGGTGAATAAATTTACCAAGTAAATTTTTTGGCATTCTAGATACTTTTAGTAGAAGGAATCTCCTTTTTTTATGTGTCATAAAAAATCTAATAAATTTTGGTGACAAAACATAGGAGATCTGGTTGGAAAAATATGGCAATGCATAAAAATTAAGAGCCTTCATTAAGAAGGACTCTTCATTTCACACACCAAAAATAAGGGGACGGCATTTATTTTTTGCCATGGGTTCTAGTGGGCACAAAGGAGTCCTTCTCCACTTAAAATTGATTCAAGTTGGATAAGGATCTGATCCAAATTGACCCAATCCTATTAGGTCAAAGGCAACTGATCTAGGTTAGCTCAAACACTTTGAACTAAACCAATTTGAGAACTTGGGTTAATACAATATGCTAGCATATCAAATTAACCCATAAAATTTATATTAAACTCTAATTAGATTAGATCAAAGTCAAATTCTAAAGTGTGTAATCCATTGGGTTCCAAATCTAGCCAGCAGTAGATCCAGACTTTCGACATAACCCTAATCCGATGAGATTAGGTCACCCGAAGAGTCTCAATCAACTTGGACTCTTCCAAATTAATTTTAAAATCAATTTTTTTCAATTCTGATGAGCCTACAAGTCAAGATTGATGTCTAGTAATGTGTCATGATGATCTGAAAGATTTGAAATTTTAGTAAAAAATTATCAAAATACCCTTCAGTGGCAAGTTCTCATGTAATTCAATCCTTCAGTCAAACAATATCCCAAATGAGCTGTGGGCATGAAAATATATCAAATCCAATCACTTATCTATATGTACCTCGATCTAAAGGTAATGATTCAGTTGATGATATATTAAAAATCTTTTTCTAATTATCATCCTGCTTTGGCCAAAGACTTCCAAAATCACCGTCCTATGAGATTACATAGGATGTTCGCTCCTCTTATTAGGAGTGATTGATCCCTTATTGATCATTCACAATCTCCATGCATACTTCACCATATCCAGAACATCCCACACAAGGATCAAAGAACCAAGTTAGGCAGTGAACCAAAATATGGATTCATGTACACAAGGTACCATAGTGACCTCAAGTCTAAGGATCACATACACAACTCTGACTAGAGATACATCAGTTGACATATAAATAAGACTCCATCTAATATTCTCTCGTAAGTCAATTCAATGAACTTATTTTCTAATGAGCACCCATATCCTTGTATTAGTGTCACCACACAAGTGGTTGTGAGATCAACCACCTTTATTTTTGAGCATACATAGGACATGCCAGTCTTACCGGTATCATTGATCTTCGACTCAATGTACCAATGACTAAAAATTTTTTAGATCAAGATTATCAAAGATTTAGATCTCACTGGTGTGATCTCATCATGGTCCTAAAATCATTGCCCAAACCTATGAGATTCATTATAATCTTAAAAATAATAAGATGCAGCATATAATAAATCATAAATACCTATTTTTTTAATATAATTATCAATTATATGAGTCTGGAAGATAAATTACAATAAACATCCTATCGCATCCCATATGCGATTGACTTGTAGGGTATTATTCTTTTACTAGCGAGTATGCCACGTCTGATCTTGTACATGTCATAGCATACATTATAGAATCCACTATTGAAGCATATAGAATCCTACTCATACGTTTTCTATCTTGAGAAGTTGTCGAACAATCCTTCTTTAAGAGAATAATTTCATGGCCTATCCAAAGATAGCCTTTCTTAGAATTTTTCATACTGAATTATTTTAGCATGATGTTGATGTACGTGGATTGGGATAATCTGAGCATCCTCTTCGATCTATCTCTATAGATCTTTATCCTCAGAATGTAAGATGCTTCTCCCAAGTTCTTCATGGAGAATTGAGATGATAGCTAAACCTTTATTTCTTGTAATATAGGAACTTCATTCCCGATTAAGAGAATGTCATCTACATACAGAATAAGAAATACTACCACAGAATTGTTAATCTATTTATAAATATAGGGTTTTTCTCCATTCTTAACGAAACTATAAGTTCTGATCACTTGATCAAAATGCATGTTTCAGCTCCTGCTTGCTTGCTTCAATCCATAAATGGATCTCTGAAGCTTGCATACCTTAGACTCATCTGTACCATTCAAAAAAGCTATTTTCACATCTATTTGCCAGATTTTATAGTCAAGATGTGCTGCTATAGTAAGCATAATCCGAATGGACTTGAGCATTGCCACAAGAAAAAATATCTCATCATAGTCAATACCATAACGTTGATGATACCCCTTAACAACCAGACAGACTTTATAGGTCTTCACTTTTCTATCTACGCCTCTCTTTCTCTTGAAGATTTACTTGTATCTTATGGATTTTACCCCTTCAGGTGAGTCAACTAATGTCCATACATCATTAACCTTCATGGACTCTATTTCAAATTTTTTAGCTTCAAGCCATTTATTAAAGTCGGCCTTTTATATTGCATCCATATAGAAGATCGGATCTTCATTATTCTCATCGAGTTCAACAGGATCCCCATCTCGGATCAAAAAATTATAGCATCTGTTCAGTTAGTGCGATACTCTATCGGATGTCCTTAATGATGCATCTACAATAGGTTTCGGATTTGATCTCATCAAATCTATTTTTGTGGGTTCACTAGATTGTGTCAGTTCTTCTACTCATCGAACTTCATCAAGCTCGACTTTAGAGGTACTAATTCCTTCACTAAAGAATTTTTTTCTAAAAAGTATACTTTATTGCTGATGAACACTTTCTGTTCATTAATATGGTAGAAGTAATACCCCTTAATTTCTTTCGAACATCCTATGAAGATATACTTGTCAGACTTAGGTCTGAGTTTGTCTATTTTCAAACTCTGATATAAGTCGAACACCCTCAAACCCTAAGGTGCAAGGGTACTGATTTATGTCCAATCCATATCTCATATAGTGTTTTATTCGTGGACTTACTCAGAACCTTATTAAGTACATAGTAAGTCGACTTAAGTACATATCCCCAAAAAGAGATCGGCAGACTAGAAAAGCCCATCATGGATCGAACCATGTCTAATAAGATTCAATTCCTCCTTTTTGAGATGCCATTGTGCTGTGGCATTTCAGGAGAGGTCCATTGCGAGAGAATCCCATCCTCTTCTAGATGTGTTAGAAACTCACTGGAAAGGTATTCATCTCCTTGATCAGATCGAAGAGTTTTAATGTTCTTCTCAATTTATTTCTCTACCTCACTATGAAACTGTTTGAATATTTTAAATAATTCAAATTTATATTTCATCAAGTAGATGTACCCATACTTAGATAGATCGTCTGTGAACGTAATGAAGTAGTGATATCCAGCTCTGGTACTTGTGCTTATAGGTCCACATACATCAGTATGTACAAGATCTAGAACTTCATTGGCTCGTTCACCATTTTTAATAATAGGTGATTTGCTCATTTTTTCAAGTAGACAAAATTCACAGGTTGACAATAATTCACAAACATTATCCTTAAAGATGTGTACATTACACTAGGCCGCAATACAATAAAAATTCTATTGTTCAATTGTCCATATAATACAGTAACACCATTCAAAATGATATCACAAAAAAAAAATTTATTGAAATCTCATAATTTTCTTTGGTCAGAAGGCCTATAGAAATTATATTCAATAAAAAATTAGGATAAAAATGATAATCACTAAGGACAATGATATGAGAATTGAATACAAGTTTGATGATTCTTAAAGCTAGAACTAGAACTGATCTTTCATCTCTAACATTTAAGAATCTCCTACTGTCTTCAAATCTCTTACTGATCTGAAGTCCCTACAATGAATTACAAATATTAATAGGACTATCAGTATCTAATACCCAGATCATTGTCTCACAAATTGAAAAGTTGTAAGGTGTTATCATATAATTACCTTATCTAGCAACTGATTACTTTTTTTTCCTCTACCTGTTCGAATCAAGGAAAG
The DNA here is from genome assembly GCF_000442705.2 of Elaeis guineensis. Classification (NCBI taxonomy): domain Eukaryota; kingdom Viridiplantae; phylum Streptophyta; class Magnoliopsida; order Arecales; family Arecaceae; genus Elaeis; species Elaeis guineensis. Next base: position 26,015,211 of record NC_026008.2, read on the forward strand.
CAATGTATTGAGAACAGTTCCTCTTCTAATGATCCTGCTTCTTATAGTAGAAGCACTCTACCTAACTCTAATCAGACTTAGACTTGGATTTTATGGTCTGACCCCCAGCACTTGGCACCTTATTATTTTTCTTTTTCTTCTTCTTTTTCTTAGAGAGATGATGTGCACCCGAAGAAGATCCTCTCACCAAATTCACCATCTCCTTATGGAGCTAGTGATCCTTTTCAAAAGTCTACAGTAACCCCAACAAATCATGATAATTCACTACAAGCTTCATCATTCAGTAATGACTGAGAAATGGTAGATAGGACTTCGATAGAGAATTTAGGATCGCATCCTTTCCAAGCTGCTCATACAAGAGAAAATCGAGCTTGCTCAGGCATACAATCTATTCAATCATGTACAATACATGACCAGTGAATGATGCCCCCTCCCTCATCTGGGCATTGAAAATGGTACAATTGCTCTTATGCCGCTTAACATCATCGGGAGTGCCAAAAGACTCATTCAACACCTTGAGCATATCTTTGATTGAGCTTTCTCGAATTTGCAATTGAACTCGTCATTCATGACTGTCTGCATAATACAACGCACCATGGTGTGATCATTGAGCCACTTCAGGTAAATATCTCAAGCCGCACTGCGAGCATTCTGAGCGGGCTCCATAAGTGCCGAATCTATCAGCACGTACAAGATCCGCTCATGCCCCAAAATTATCTTCAATTTTGGATTTTTGTTGGAAAATATGTCTCAAAAGTCAATCATCAACCTATTGATGGTTGAGCAACCTTGTATTATAATTGATTTGTTAATAAATAAAATATATTTTTGATATTTTTATCATAAGTTTTCATCTTCTAATGAACTCCATTGTTGTGATGAAGTCTTTAGGACTATTTAGGTTCGATAAAGAGAAGATTTATCGATTAGTCCTTAAAATTGTTCACGACCAAATGATAGGCTGTTAATAAGGATGATAGCTTCTATCGAGCATAAATCACTGTAGGCCATATGGGTTGGTTATCCTCTTAACCAAATTATGTGGAGACACTGGTATGACATACAGGTGAGATGTAAGGACACATCATCATGAAACGTGACCAACTCTAGAGCATTCTGCTGTCGAGAATATCTCTGATGGGATATAGGTATAAGTGTCCCTTAGACCTGAGATCGCCTCAGTGACTTGCAAGCAACACACTATGCTTTGGTACTGGACTAACTGAATTTCTAATTTAGTGACGAAAGGCTTCTGGGCACAGTCAAGTATTTATGAAGTCAGAATATGATCAAGATGGAATTGACCACTCCAAGAGTTGGAGAAGAACGAGTCACTGTATTTCAATTTAGCAAAACCTTGGCCAGGATAATTCATCAGATAGATTTGATATTTTGAAATACAATGTGGACAACCTGATCAGAGTTAACAGTTGAACTCTGAGATATCCTGTGAGCATTTTAGTCAAGGAGATGAATTATATAGAAACTATATCCGTATGGATTCTAAGGATGTTGTTCTACACATTCGACCTATCCGACCGTCGGGTACCATTGCTAGATGGTGACTTCGATTAGTACATAAATTTATTTTCATGCTATCAGCTTAGGTTCAAACCTATGAGGTCACACACATTAGAGTTCATGATCCGATCGGATAATTGATCAATGATTAAGAATCGTTCTAGGGTTAAACGATCAATACGATTGACATTTAACCTAGTGCAAGTGTTGTGGGAGGATCGATTAGCAATTTGATTGCTAATTGACTTAATTTGATTAAACCAATGAGTTGAGAATAATTCTAACTAAATATAATTTAATTAGATTTAGTTTGGACTTGATTGGATCAAGTTCAATTGGTTTATTGGATAAGCCAAGTGCAAGAAAAAACTAGTCCTAGTTCAATTAAGACTTGGGTCAACATAATTTTTAATTTGATTAAAAAATTAAATCAGATTTAAATCTAATTTAATCTAATTAAGTTATATTCTTAATTAGGTTAAGATCTATTTTAATTGGGTTGATTTAGTTTTGATTTGATTTGGTTTGAGAAACCAAATTTGAACAAGTCATAGATTAAACCCTAGTAAGACTAGGATTCCACCTTGCGCCACCTTAGCCCCCCACACCCACTCTCTCTTATTTTGTGTGACAAAACTTTCTCTCCCAAGCCTTCACACATGCCCAAAGCTTTCCACTCTTTCTCTTTTATATGGAATGTGGTTGTGGACCAAGTCAAAGTAGGAATTAGTTTGGATTTCAAATTCTATGAGATAGAATTTTAGGAAACCAAAACTCTTTCCTTATGGTACTGATTTTATCCAAATTTTTTTTGAGATTTTTGTGACTTTTATGGCATATATTGTGTGCCCTTTGCTGATGGTCCATGGCATAAAAATAAGGAGGGGGTGCCCATGAGTTGGGCACCCCTTGTCTTGCTCTGTTTGGATTTTCCTTGACTAGGTATTTGACCTAGATAAGGATTCTTCATATCTCATTATTTAAGATGAATTTTTTCTTAATATTTTTGTAAATTATAGAGCATTGAGAGACCTTTGGGGTGTGTAAAAATTAGAGAAAAAGAGTGTTTGGGCATGGAGATATAATAGACACAAAACTAAGTATCTGAGAAAAAGAAAAGAGAAGAAGAAGAGGGTCTTCTTCTAGGGTTGCTGAGTTCACCTGTTTCCTTCCTCCATCTATGAGTTTTCTAAGAGTATTTCATATTTAAAACTTTTTCTCCTACTTTTCATCTTTGGAAGAGTCCAAATCAAGAAGGAGGCATCTGATCGACCATCGAAGAAAGATCAGCACAGTACTAGCATACTGTGCTAATTTTCTGAACTAGGACTTCTGATCGTGATTCGTGGGCTCGTACGGATGACTCTTAGAGGTTGGATGCATGTGTGGCTCGTAATATCATCCTCAAGCTCGGATCAGCAAAGTTAGAATATCTAATTTGCAAGATAATAGATCTGATCTATTATATTTTACATACATTAGATGTAGTATAGAAACATGTTGATATGATCAACATGTAGTTCTTGCTCTTTATATTTTAATTTTTGATTTAATACCATATAATAATCATGTAATAAGATCTTAGATCTAGAAATTCTCTGATTTTATAAGATAAATTTGATTTATTTTAATCTTTCACTGTCTGATCTTGAAAAAATTTCAAGATTTAACCCTAAAACCCTAGATCTGGTTCCTTCAATTGGTATCAGAGCCTAGGTTGTTTATTACATGATTATTTATACATGCATAGATTATTTCTTAGATTAGATCTAATTTATAATCTGATTGTTAAATTTAAAATTAAAATTTTTAGATCAATCATAAACTGTAGGTTATCCTGCTGTAAGGTTTACCCCTTACAGTGCAAAGGTTGTCCTAGTTCGTGTAAATCTATCTTTAATCATAAATTTGTTAGATATGATCTAGATTAAATTTATGATTTATTAGATTTAAAAAATATTTAAATCTAAAATAAAATCTCTTTGTTAATAATTTTTGTGCAAAGAACCATCATATATTTGTCTGAAAAATTTATGCAGTTTAAAGTTGAAATTATTTCAATTACATGAACATGTTTAGATTAGATCTAAAGTAGTTTCATGCTTATTTCACTTGCATTTTGATTATAAATCAAATATGCAACTTGGTTGGTAGAACCATGTTGTAAAAATATTTTACAAATATAAAAATTATTTTCGAAAAATCGAACCCCAACCCTCAGCCCAAAACTTAATTAAGAATTAAGAAGTTGTTTGATTAGGTTCTAGGATTGTGAATTGAAGAACCTAAGACACAAACTATAACACATTGGGTTAATGAGTTAGTGAAAATTAGTTTGATTAATTGGGTTAGACCTAAGGTTAGATTAAAGATGGATTTAATTAGAGAATTGATGAAATCTAATCAATTATTGTCATAGATTAGATCAAGGATTCTCTAGATCAATTACAATAGTTATAGTTGGTCAAGTTCATGTCTTTAACGAGAACCAAATAGACTTGATTCTTGGCTAAATGGTCTAGCACGAACTGTTAGGTTGATCTAATTAAACCAGTTGGTGTCTAAGATAAACCAGACTGATGGTTTTTAATTGGCAGCCCGTTTACCTGGTCATTTCTGATAGTGTCTAAGGCAAGCTTTGGCAGACCCTCCCATCGATCAAAATTATCTAACCTCTTGATGAAATTATGTTTTGATCGGATCACTTGACTATTCGAGCTGACCCATGTCAGCTGGTAAATCAGTGTGACTGATTTAGGTGCTCCTAGACCAGCCTTTTTAATGGTCTCCCTTAAGCTGACTTGGTGAAGCCAGTGGAAGGATCATGATAAGCTGGTTCATCTGACCTCCTCCTCTAAATCAATTAAATCTTCTAAAATTATTAGGTCCTCAAAATAAAATAGTTATGATAATAACTAGATCATAGCTTCTCATTAAGTGGATGATAATGGGTCCATCAGTTGGATAATCATTGAAGGCCCAAAGGCCTAGTGCTTATCGGCTGATGGAATTATCATTCATAATATGATTTTTTGACTGCATCTTTCTAAATGGTAGTTAGGTTAGCCAACCAAAGTTGAGCCTAATCATTCATTGGCTAGATGGGCCAAGTATGTGTTGCCCAGCTATGCAACCTAAGAGGGGGGGGTGAATTGGGTTTCTAAAAATTTTAACCTTAACTTATATCTTATGAAAATTGTTTCACAATAGCTAAATAACTAAGCAGAGTATGGTTGATTCAAGGCTAATGGTTAAATGCAAGAATGCAAGAGAATAAAGAAGAGCAATTAGGCACAACACAAACAAACAGGATTTATAGTGGTTCGGTGCCAACCTAGCACCTACATCCACTCTCCAAGCTCCTACTTGGAAATTCTAATCCACTAACTTGTATTCAACTTGAATACACTCGTCGGAACCTCCGACTCTAGCTATCCCAAGCTAGTCCACTTATTTTTCGGGTACAAGCCAACCCAATACACTTCGATTCAAAGTTCAGATCAACCTTTCCTTATTTTGGAACCCTTCCAAAATAAAAATAATAACTCAAACAGAGTATAACAATCAATAGCACAGAAAATATAAAAGAAGCTCCTTTAATGAGCGAATGAGGCTTTAAATACACTTTACTCAAAGAGAAGAGAGCTCTTTTCGATTTTCTCAAGGTGGTTGGAGACTTGAATGAGCACTGGAGGAGTTGGTGAGCTTGAATTAAAAGCTTCTTGAATACTTTGAGTGAGCTCTTGCTTAGGACTGAAAAGTATGCTTGAAATTCTCTTTTCAAAAATCTCTCTCCTTGATGATTCCCATCTTTTTGTCCCTTTTATAGCTTTAAGGAATGGTGGAAAGCAATCTGGACTGAAATAGAGCCGTTAGTCCACATTAAATGAGCTTTAAATGCACTTAAAATGGATTAAAAACTAGCCATTGCGGAATTTTTCCATCACAGGGGTCGACTCATGCTCATGGGTCGACTCATGGGGTCGACCTCTGTGGAAAATAACAGAAAATAATGGTTCTGTAATTTTGGCCTAAAAATAACAGGGGTCGACTCATAGGGTCGACTCATGTCTGGGGGTCGACTCATGGAGTCGACTCATAGACTGTGCCAAAACAGTGCCAGCCAAAAAATCTGTGTGCCAATCAGCTCATTGTGCCATGAGTCGACTCATGGGGTCGACTCAAATCTTTCAATCGTAAATATCTTTCAAAATACATATCCAAAAACTATAAAATTTTTATCAATGGATCACAAATCTTTTGTTCTAGCACTTGATGCTTTCAAATCAGGGTTTGATAAAATTATAATTTTGCTCCTGAAATTGCAATTAGTCTTTTTCAAGCAAAAATCATTAGTACCCCTTCCGATGCTTTGTAATCATCAAAATCAATCCAAGGAGCAATAATCTCTCCCTTTTTGATGATGACAAAATACTTGAGCAAAAGCATATATATAAAACATTGAGCATGAATTACAAAGTTATGAAGATGCATTATTTGAATATTATAGTCATGTATTGGAATGAAATGCATCATAGGTAGTTTGAAGATAAATAAGAAATTTGCTACCAATTTAAAAATTACTTATAAGTGCATTTGTTTGGAAAGATCGATTCTTTGGCACGTGATATATGTGCCCATTTGCTTGTGTTGCTCATTTGCCTAACAATTTATCTATTGCTTAATAATTTGAAAATTTGCTCAATTGCTTAACATTTTGAAAATTTGCTCAATTGCTTAACAATTTTCTTATTGCTCATCTGCTTAATAATTTAAAATTTTGCTCATTTGCTTATATTGCTCATTTGATTCTTTAATTTCGGTATCAGAGCAGAATTTTTAGTATCAGAGCAGAATTTGCCTAAGAATTTGAAAATTTGCTCTTTGCTTATTTCTCAATTGCTTAACATTTTTGCTCTTTGCTTATTTCTCAATTGCTTAACATTTTGCTTTTGATTCTTTAATTTCTCCCCCTTTTTGACAGCATCAACAAAAATTGTTTACTCCCCCTTTTTTTGAATATATTTTCTCTATTTCTTTCTTTTGATGGAATTAATTTTACTAATGTTACTTCTTTAGCTTCCTTCTTTATTGCTTGTTTCTTAGTTGCATATTGTTTTACTCCCCCTGAATACAGCAAACATAAAAGATATACCAATTGGATACCATATTGCAATTCATAGTATTTTACATCATGGATATGAGTTATTTTGCATGCACATGAATAAAAGTAACTCAATTTGAAAGTCATTCATTGAAAGTCAAAGAGTATATATATATAATCAAAAAATGACTGATACCACCTAGTTGTTCCAATACATAGACCAAAATACAGAAGTCAATCAGTCAACATCATTACATGGCCCAAAAGATAGTTCTTAGACTAAAACTAAAGAAAAGACTAGCTAAACAGGATCTAGTAGAGATCATGACTGGATGGATCAGAGTTAGATGAATCGAAGATGGGGTGAGGAGATGAAGGATCATGACCAAGGGCTCGACCTCGACCCCGTCTGCCTCTACCATGAGTGGCGGTGCCGGCATGAGTGGACGGGTGAGATGATCCTGAAGGCTGAGAAGCAACAGACTGAACTACAAGAGAGAGTCTGATGGTATCCAGAAGGTTCAAGGATCTCAAAACAGACTGTAGCAGTGCAGTGAACTGGGTGGATGCATGCTCACTAGAGCCTCTGATCTCTCTCCTTAGGAAATCAAATCCACTCTCCAAAACTCCTCTAAGTCTGGCTGCCTCCGTAGATAGGTTTGAGACCTCAGTGATGCACTCCTGTGGCTGTGGATGTGCCAGAGCTAACACTTGCCCCTGTAAGTCAAGTACTCTCCTAGTCAGTCTCAATATATAACCCTCAAGCTGCTGAATGCGAACTGACTGATCTGAAATCATCTGAAAGACAGTGGAGATGTGTGGGATCAAAGTCTGATCTGATACATCATGTGATGTGGATCCCTGTGCAAAAGCTGAAGTGTCCAACTATCGAGAAAGTAAGGAAGCCACACGCTGAGAGATCATCTCTATCTGGTCATCAGCCAATCTGATCTCTGAGGGATGTGTTCTGCTGTCTGGATGCTAGACTGGAGTGTGCCTCCTAGTAGACTCTGATGGGCCAGCCTCGAGATCTGAAATGAACTGAATGTCTGGAGATGCTGCCCTGAGATCATGGAGGGGTGATGATGGTCCTTCTTCCTCAGCTCTATCCTCAGCTCTCTCTTCTACACCTTTAGTCCAACCACCATCTGTCTTAGTAAATCTCGTGCGGTGCAAAGTATGTTGGTTGATGGTGTCAAAGTGAGAAAGCCTAGCTGCAGCCTCCTCCTCAAAACTAACTCCATACCTCCTGAATACCAAAGTGAGGGCCATACCGAAAGACAGATGTGCCTTGGATCTATTTAGGGTTTCCCTCATAGCTTCTATCATTAATGCTGGGAGGTTTAGGGGGGTTTGGGTAATCACATGAAATATATTGCAGATGTCTCGCCCTGAGAGGAGGTCATGTCTACCACTTCTAGGGAAGAAAAGCTTTGTTACCATTTGATGTAGTATCCTCATCTCAATGGAAAGGATCTTGACCTCTAGTTTGTTTAGGCTTCCCGAGAAGGTTCTTCCTAAAATCACATTAATTCCTTCTTCCTTGACTGGGAGTTCCATGTTTGAGTATCCCTCACAGGGTAAATGAAGAATCTCTCCCAAAAGTACAGGATCTAGACAGATATCTATACCCTTAACAGTGGATCTTACTGTTCCATTGCCATAGCTCAAGTTCAGATAAAATTCCCTAACCAAATCTACATAAGTAATTTCTTTAAGTGAGCAGTAGAATCCCCAACCTTGATCTTTGATTTTTGAACCGATAGAGAACCCCTCTTTTTCAAAAAATCTAAAATCTACATTTTTCTCGGGTTCTACCTTTCTATCAGATAAGAAAATTTTACTGGGGCTTAATGGAGATCGAGAAGAACCTGGAGCAGATGTCGAAACAGGGATTGAAGCTGATGAGGTCTGAGAAGCCTGTCTCTTCCTGCGCACGTCTTCTTCCAACTCGCAGACCGACTTTCTTCTTTATGGGAGCTTCATTTTTGGAGCCATTTCCACCACCAGAGCAAGCAAGGGTCTTAGGAGGTCAAATGTGTGAAGAGATAGAGGAATTTTAGGGGAAGGATAGGGATTTTTGGAGGAGTGATATTCCGATTTGGAGGAGAAGGATAGAATTTAGGGCATGCTCAATCCGTTCCAATCAAGGGAGGAAAAGGGGAAGAGCTCGATTCCTAAGGGTCGATTTGAGGTGTAAGGGGTGATGGGAGAAGAATCTTGGGGGAAGGACTTGGGTTTGGAGAGGAAGAAAAGGGGACCTAAGGTTTTGGAGAGAGGAAGAAGACGGTGGAATGGGTCGGCTCAAAGAATGGGTTTTCAACAAAAAGAAGGAGCCCGTGGGATTTTGGCCAAAACTACAAGTTTGCCCTTGGGTCGACCCTAGGGGTCAACTCATGGCACATTGAAACTCATAAAAATGATGAAATAAATTTCAAAAAATTTGAAACTTTAGGAGAAGGATGTTTGCTCAATGGTCAATTATGAGAATGATAATTTTAACCTTTTAAACCCAAGAGAAATGGTGAGAATTAAGTTCAAGGAGTTTTTGACATTGATCTCTTGGGATTGGAGAGACATTTAAGCAGATGGATCAAAGATTCCTAGTTCTCTCCTAATTTCACAGAATCTATCTTCACTTAGAGCCTTTGTAAAGATGTCGGCTAATTATTTTTCAGTACAAACATAGTCAAGAATTATATCTTTATTTTGAACATGTTCTCTTATAAAATGATGCCTGATTTCAATATGTTTAGACCTAGAATGCTGAATTGGATTTTTAGTAAGATTTATGGCACTAGTGTTATCACATCTTATGGGAGTTTCATTAAGTTTGATACCAAAATCTTCGAGTTGTTGCTTAATCCACAAGATTTGAGCACAACAACTTCCGGCTGCAATGTATTCGGCCTCGGTCGTAGACAGTGCTATCAAATTTTATTTCTTGCTAAATCAGGAGATTAGGTTAACTCCAAGAAATTGGCAAGTTCCACTAGTGCTTTTTCTATCTAATCTACATCCAGCAAAATCAGCATCTGAATATCCTATTAAATCAATTAATGAGTCCTTAAAGTACCATAATCCTAGAGTTTGAGTACCATTCAAATGTCTAAGGATTCTTTTAACAGCATTCAAGTGAGATTCTTTAGGATTAGATTAAAATTGAGCACAAAGACAGACACTAAACATAATATCAGGTCTGCTAGTAGTTAAATATAGTAGAGAGCCAATCATAGCTCTATAAAATTTTAAGTCTACACTTTTACCTTCTTCATCCTTATCAAGCTTACATGAAGGGCTCATGGGTGTGCCAATTGCTTTGGAGTTCTCCATTCCAAATTTTTTAAGTAATTTTCTTGTGTACTTGCTTTGGGTGATGGAGATTCCTTCCTTTGTTTGTTTAATTTGGAGTCTGAGGAAGAATGTAAGTTCTCCCATCATGCTCATCTCGAACTCTCCCTGCATGAGCTTTGTAAAATCTTGACAAAGAGATTCATTAGTAGACCCAAAAATAATGTCATCAACATATATTTGTATAACTAATAAATCATCTTGATTTTTTTTAATGAAAAGGGTTGTGTCTACATTGCCTCTTGAAAAATCATTATTAAGTAAAAATTTGCTTAGCCTTTCATACCAAGCCTTGGGTGCTTGTTTCAAACCATATAGAGCTTTATTTAATTTAAAAATATGATTAGAAAAAGCATGATTTTCAAAATCTGGGGGTTGTTCTACATAGACTTCTTCAGCAATATATCCATTCAAAAAGGTACTTTTGACATCCATTTGAAATAATTTAAATTTCATAAAGCAAGCATATGCAAGTAGAAGTCTAATTGCCTCTAATCTAGTAACAGGTGCAAAGGTCTCATCAAAATCAATTCCTTCTTCTTAATTATAACCTTTAGCAATCAATCTTGCTTTATTACTTATTACATTTTCATGTTCATCTAATTTATTCCTAAAAACCCATTTTATGCCAATTATTGAATAATTTTTAGGTCTTGATACTAAAGTCCATACATTATTTCTTTCAAATTGATTAAGTTCTTCTTGCATTGCATTAATCCAGTTATAATCTTTTTCAGCTTCTTCAATAGTTTTAGGTTCAAGATGAGAGACAAAAGCACAATAATTGAATGCATCTTTAAGTGAAGAATGAGTTCTTACCCCATGCATAGGATCACCAATAATTAGCTCCTTAGGGTGATTGTGAACATACCTCCATTCTTTGGGTAGGTCATTTGTACCTTGAGGTTGTTCTTGTTGTTCTTCACCTCCCTCATCCTGTTTGTCTTCATGTTCTTCATCATCTTGAATTGTTGAACCTTTCAGAGTGATCTCCTTCATTCCTTCTATAAGAGGATCTGCATCATCAACACCTTCATTCTTCCTTGAAGGAAGATCATTAGTTTCATCAAAGACAACATATATTGACTCCTCTACTACTAAAGTTCTTTTGTTAAAAACTCTAAAAGCTTTACTAGAGGAGGAGTAACCAAAAAAGATTGCTTCATTGGATTTTGCATCAAATTTTCCAAGTCTTTCTTTACCATTGTTTAATACAAAACATCGGCAACCAAAAATATGAAAATATGCAATATTAGGTTTTCTTCCTTGCCAAAGCTCATAGGGGGTTTTCTTTAAAATTTATCTAATTAAAGCATGATTTAAAATGTAACATACTATGTTAATAGCTTCCGTCCAAAAGTATCTTGGAAGGTTGCTTTCACATAGCATGGTATGGGCTATTTCTTCTAAGGTTCTATTTTTTCTTTCTACTACTCCATTTTGTTGGAGTGTCCTAGGTGCAGAAAAATTATGGTCTATTCCTTTTTCATCACAAAATTTTTCAAAGTCTTGATTTTCAAATTCGGTTCTATGATCACTTCGAATGTTTAGAATTAAAAATCTTTTCTCATTTGTGACTTTTCGATAAAATTTAGAGAAAACTTGAAAAGTTTTATTTTTGTGTGTCGAGAAGAAAATCTATGTAAAATGAGAGAATTCATCAATAATTACAAAATCATATCGTTTTTCTCTTAGACTAATAGTTCTAGTAGGTCCAAATAAATCCATGTACAATAGCTCTAAAGGTCTAGAGGTTGAAACAATATTTTTAGATTTAAATGAAACTCTTGTTTGTTTATCTAGTTGGCATGCATCACAGATTCTATCCTTTTCAAAATTTAATTTTGGCAAACCGAGAATCAATTCCTTCTTAATTAGTTTTGAAAGTGAATGCATGCTAATATGTGTAAGCCTACGATGTCAAAGCCAACTAGTCTCATTAATCTTGACATTCAAAGATACTAGGCGTTACATATTTATCTTGGATAGATCATTCAAATCTACCATATAAATATTACCATGTCTATGTCCAACAAATTTAATGCCTTCATTAATAGGACTAGTTACAATGCAAACAGAAGATTCAAAAATAACTTTATATCCTTTATCACAAAATTGACTAATGCTTAGTAAATTATGCTTTAAACCATCTACTAACAAAATATTTTCAATGTACTTGGAGGAAGTGATACCAATGTTACCTATACCGATGATCTTTTCTTTACCATTATCTCCAAAGATGACCATCCCTCCTTTCTTAGCATCAAGTGTGATGAATTGGGATTCATCACCAGTCATGTGTCTCGAGCATCTGCTATCAAGAATCATTTTCTGTTTTCTCCTTAGGATGCTAGACACACCTGCAGGCAAAAGTCAAGTTTTTGTTTTAGGTACCCAAGCTTTCTTTGGTCCTTTTTGGTTAGTCATAATGGTTCCTTTTGGAACCCATATTTTTTTTACATTTGAATTTACAGATTTGTTAGAGAAGCAAGTGTATGACTTGTGTCCTACTCTACCATATTTGAAGCAAGTAATATTAGAAAACTTGTTACTTGAAGAGTTTACATAGATATTTTTCAGATACTTTTATTTCTTCAAAGGGTTATAGCCAAGTCCAGCCTTATCATACACGGTCTTTTGATTTTCAATAATCATATTAAGTTTATTAGAACTCAAGGTGAATTTTTTAACTATTGGTTTTAGCTTGACAATTTTATTCTTTAAATTTTGATTTTCTTGAAGCAGGGTGGATTTTTCAATTAAAATGCTTTCATTTTGTTTCAGTAAAGATTGATTTTTTGATTTTAGATCTTTGTTCTTTATCCCTAGTTTCTTTAGTTCATCAATTAAATCATAAAAAGCTTCATGAAGTTCTTCAAATGTAAAGTCACTAGGAGTTTCGGAGTTTACCTCATTTTCATGTGCCATAAGGCACAAGTTGGCTTGTTCAGTTGAGTCTTCCTCTTCGAAGCTTGAGTCATCACTCCCACTCCAAGTGGCCATCATGGCCTTCTTCTTGTACTTCTTGGGACCCTTCTTCAGTTGTGGGCATTCAGACTTGAAGTGTCCCAGTTTCTTGCATTCATAGCAAATAAGGGGTTGGTTTTTATCCTTTTCTTTGCTCTGTTCTCCTTTTGTGAGTGGCCTCTTCCTCATTCCTTATTTTCTTTTTCTCAAAAACTTCTTGAACCTTCTGGTAATGAGTGCCATCTCTTCATCCTGCTCTTCATTATCGATGTCATCAGTTTCTTCATCTGGTTGAGCTGTGGATTTGAGGGCAATTGTTCTCTTCTTTTTGACTCTTCCTCTTGATGTTATTTCATGCTCAGCTCATGTGTCATCAATGATCCAAGAAGCTCTTCCAAGGGTAGGATGTTTAGATCTTTGGCTTCTTGGATAGCGGTCACTTTGGCTTCTCAAGTTCTTGGTAAGGACCTGAGAATCTTTCTTACAAGCTCACTGATAGAATAGGACTTATCAAGACTCTTTAAACCATTTATAATATCAGTAAAGTGAGTAAATATTTCAGTTATAGACTCATCATGCTCCATTTTAAATAATTCATATTTATGCACGAGCATGTTAATTTTGGACTCCTTTACTTGATTAGTTTCTTCATGGGTTACTTCTAATCTATCCCATATTTCTTTAGCAGACAAGCAAGTTGAAATGCGATTAAATTCATTAGCATCAAGAGCACAATACAGAACATTCATAGCTTTAGCATTTAGTTGGACCATTTTCTTATCAACCTCATCCCACTCTTTTTCAGGTTTAGCTGATTCCACACCATCAATAATTTTAGTGGGTGTGTGAGGACCGTTTACTATAATACTCTACATATCATAGTCGAGTGCTTGAATAAAGATTTTCATCCGAGCTTTCCAATAGGTATAATTGGATCCATTGAAAAGTAGAGGTCAGTTAGTGGACTGCCCCTCGGCTAGAGAAGTACCAACTTGAGTTGCCATAGATCTTTAGCTCTTTGATTGGTTAGATCAAAATAGAGCTAGAGCACCAGGCTCTGATACCACTTGTTGCCCAGCTATGCAACCCAAGAGGGGGGGTGAATTGGGTTTCTAAAAATTTTAACCTTAACTTATATCTTATGAAAATTGTTTAACAATAGCTAAATAACTAAGCAGAGTATGGTTGATTCAAGGCTAATGGTTAAATGCAAGAATGCAAGAGAATAAAGAAGAGCAATTAGGCACAACACAAACAAACAGGATTTATAGTGGTTCGATGCCAACCTTGCACCTACATCCACTCCTCAAGCTCCTACTTAGGAATTATAATCCACTAACTTGTATTCAACTTGAATACACTCGTCGGAACCTCCGACTCTAGCTATCTCAAGCTAGTCTACTTATTTCTCGGGTACAAGCCAACCCAATACACTCTGATTCAAGGTTTGGATCAACCTTCCCTTATTTTGGAACCCTTCCAAAACAAAAACAATAACTCAAACAGAGTATAACAATCAATAGCATAGAAAATACAAAAGAAGCTCCTTTAATGAGCGAATGAGGCTTTAAATACACTTTACTCAAAGAGAAGATAGCTCTTTTCAATTTTCTCAAGGTGGTTGGAGACTTGAATGAGCACTTGAAGAGTTGGTGAGCTTGAATTAAAAGCTTCTTGAATGCTTTGAGTGAGCTCTTGCTTAGGGCTGAAAAGTATGCTTGAAATCCTCTTTTCAAAAATCTCTCTCCTTGATGATTCCCACCTTTTTGTCCCTTTTATAGCTTTAAGAAATGGTGGAGAGCAATCTGAGTTGAAATAGAGCCATTAGTCCACATTAAATGAGCTTTAAATGCACTTAAAATGAGTTAAAAACTAGCCATTGCGGAACTTTCCCATCACAGGGGTCGACTCATGGGTCGACTCATGCTCATGGGTCGACTCATGGGGTCGACCTCTATGAAAAACAACAGAAAACAATGGTTCTATAATTTTGGCCTAAAAACAGCAGAGGTCGACTCATAGGGTCGACTCATGCCTGGGGGTCGACTTATGGGGTCGACTCACAGATTGTACCAAAACAGTGCCAGCCAAAAAATCTGCGTGCCAATCAGCTCATTGTGTCATGAGTCGACTCATGGGGTTGACTCAAATCTTTTAATCATGAATATCTTTCAAAATACATGTCCAAAAACTATAAAATTTTCACCAATTGATCACAAATCTTTTGTTCTAGCACTTGATGCTTTCAAATCAGGGTTTGGTAAAATTATGATTTTGCCTCTGAAATTGCAATAAGTCTTTTTCAAATAAAAATTATTAGTACCCCTTCAGATGCTTTATAATCATCAAAATCAATCCAAGGAGCAACAGTATGGTCATGTTAATGGTTGGACCTAACCAGACCTTTTCAGTGGAGGCCAAAGCCTACTGATTAGGGACTGGGGCAAAATTAAAATTACTAAAAATTATTTAGAGAAATAATTGGTTATGAACCTATCCTTAGATGTACATGAGTTGGCCAACCAAAGTTGGACTTGTGTGCAGTCTAAATAGATTCTAGTACCCACTAAGGAATTAGGATAACTTCTCGAATTGGAGGTAGAGGCTACCAATTCGAATAAAATAGTGAAAAAAATTATTTGATTAAAGTCCAAATCTTTAGGTTTAATGAATCAATTACTAATTAGGTTATGGTTTTTCTTTGTGCAGATATGGCCACTTCCCTATCGCTCCGATTATTATTAGACAATAAAAATTTGATGGGATCCAACTTCGGTAGCTAGTACCTAAAGTTGAAGACTGTCCTGGAGTATGAACGGATCCTATATATGATAACAGATCCTGCACCTAAGAAGCCAGCTACCAATGCACGTGGAACAGTCAGAGATGCTTACCAAAAGTGACTCAGTGATCGGATCACGATGCACTGCATCATGCTGGCTGTCATGAGCAATGAGTTCAATCACAGATTTGAGACGGCTCAGCCAAAGGACATGCTTCAAGTATTGGAGGATGCCTTTCGCACACCCGATGATGTGGCATAGAGAGGCACAAGACTAGTTGTGCCATCTTCAATGCCAAAATGCGGGATGGTGCCTCTGTCACTGATCATGTATTGTACATGATCGAGCTGATGGAGTGTTTGAGCAAGCTCGGCTTTCCCTTGCATGAGCAGCTTGGAAAAGATGCAATACTGAACTCACTGTCCAAGTCTTATCTCCCATTTCTCACTCATTATAGAATGACAAAGCCTGAAGTAAACTACCACAGGATACTGGGGTTGCTTCAGAACTTTGAGAAGGATCACCAACTCCACAAGGAGTCGGTAAACTTAGTGGGAGGTTCGTCTTCTGGTTCTCGACCCTTTGAGAAAGAGAAGAAGAACAAGAAGAAGAAAGTGAAGAAGGTGCAAGTTCAGACTGGGACATCAGTGTAGGGCCAGACCAAAAAGATCAAGCCCGATAAGAGTCAAGCTGAATGCTTCTTTTGCAAGAAGCGGGTGCACTGGAAGAGGAACTATCCTTAGTACATTGCCTCCCTAGATCCGAACAGACAGAGAAAAAAGCAAGCTGTTGCTGGACAAGGTATTTATATGATAACTCCTTGTAATTTTTCTATTTGTGATATAACAAGGAGTCGGTAAACTTAGTGGGAGGTTCGTCTTCTGGTTCTCGACCCTTTGAGAAAGAGAAGAAGAACAAGAAGAAGAAAGTGAAGAAGGTGCAAGTTCAGGCTGGGACATCAGTGTAGGGCCAGACCAAAAAGATCAAGCCCGATAAGAGTCAAGCTGAATGCTTCTTTTGCAAGAAGCGGGTGCACTGGAAGAGGAACTATCCTTAGTACATTGCCTCCCTAGATCCGAACAGACAGAGAAAAAAGCAAGCTGTTGCTGGACAAGGTATTTATATGATAACTCCTTGTAATTTTTCTATTTGTGATATAACAAATTGGGTATTGGATACCAGTAGTCCTTACCATATTTGTAATTCGTTGCAGGGGTTGCAGGTCAGTAGAAGATTCGAGCAAGGCGAGAGGTTTCTAAATGTTGGAGATGGAAGATCAATTTCAATTCTAGCATTAGGAATCTTGAAACTTGTATTTGAGTCCTGTACCATTGTTCTTAATGATTGTCATTTTTGTTTCAGTTTCTTTTTAAATATTATTTTTGTAGGCCTTCTGGTCAAAAATAATTATGAAATTTCAATAAAGAAACAAGTTTGTAATATCATTATGAATGGTGTTATTATTTTTTATGGATATTTGAACAATAATGTGTATATGTTATCACAACCTGTTAATGTAGTCTATTCTACTGGCAAGCATCCTAGATTAGATAGTGTATCAGATATCTACTCATGGCACTATAGGCTGGGTTATATAAACAAGAATAGGATAAATAGGTTGACTCAAGAGGGAATCCTTGAAGTCAGTGATTGTGAATCACTTCCAACCTGTGAGTCCTGTCTTCTTGGTAAAATGACCAAGTCACCTTTTACAGAAAAAGGTGAGAGAGCTACTGAGCTCTTGGGCCTAGTACATACTGATGTATGCGGGCCCATAAGCACAAGTGCTAGAGGTGGATATTTCTACTTCATCACTTTCACGGATGATCTATCCAGATATGGATATGTCTATCTAATGAAATATAAGTCGGATTCATTTGAAATATTTAAACGATTCTGAAGTGAAGTAGAAAAACAAACTGGGAAGAGTATTAAAACTCTTCGATTTGATCGAGGAGGAGAATACCTTTCTGATGAGTTTCTCACATATCTAGGAGAGAATGGGATTCTCCCCCAATGGACTCCTCCAGGAACACCACAACATAATGGTATGTCTGAAAGGAAAAATCGGACTCTGTTAGACATGGTCCGATCCATAATGGATTTTGCCAGCTTGCTGATATCCTTTTGGGGATATGCACTCGAATCGGCCTGTTATCCATTAAATAGGATTCTAAGTAAGTTTATAATTAAGACTCCATATGAGATATAGACAGGGCATAAGCCAGCACTTTCACACCTTAGGATCTGGGGGTGCCCGACCTATATCAAACGGTTAGTTACAGATAAACTTGGACCTAGATCTGATAAATGCACATTCATAGGATATCCCAAAAAGACCAAAAGATATTTTTTCTACCATGCTGATGAATAAAAGGTGTTCATCAGTCTTAAGACAATCTTTTTAGAAAAGGAGTTCCTTGGTGAAGGAACCATTGCCTCTAAGGTTGAACTTGATGAAGTTCAACAGGTAGAAGGACCGACACCAATAGCTGAATCTGAGTCGGATTTGATTAGATCAGATCTGGAGCCTAATGTACCTGCACAATTAAGACGATCCAGTAGAATACCATATCAGCCAGACAGATACTATAATTTCTTGATCCGGGATGGTGATCCCATCGAACTCGATGAGAATGATGGGATCCGATCACCTATATGGATGCAATGCAGAGATCTGATTCTGAGAAATGGTTTAAAGCCATGAAATTCGAAATAGAGTTCATGAAGGTCAATGATGTATGGACATTGCTTGACCCACCTGAAGGGGTTAAACTCATTGGGTGTATATGGGTCTTCAAAAGGAAGAGGGGCGCAGACAAAAAGATGGAGACCTATAAAGCCCGTCTGGTTATCAAGGGGTATCGTCAACATTATGGTATTGACTATAACGAGATGTTCTCTCCTATGGCAATGCTCAAATCCATTGGGATAATGCTTACAATAGCTGCCCATCTGAATTATGAGATCTAGCAGATGGATGTAAAGACAGCTTTCCTGAATGGAGAGCTGACCGAAAAGGTATATATGATACAACCTGAGGGGTTTACATCCACAGATGAGTCCAAGGTGTGCAAGCTTCAGAGATCCATTTATGGATTGAAGTAAGCTTCTCAGAGTTGAAACATGCATTTTGATAAGGTGATCAAAATGTATAGCTTCGTTAAGAACAGAGAAGAGTCCTGCATCTATAAGTGGGCAAATGGTCCAGTTGTGGTATTCCTTGTCTTGTCCATGGATGACATTCTCTTAATCGGGAATGATATCCGGGCACTACAGGGAATAAAAGTTTGGTTGTCATCGCAGTTCTCCATGAAGGACTTGGGTGAAGCATCCTACATCCTAGGGATGAAGATCTATAGGGATCGATCTAAAAAGATGCTTGGATTATCTCAATCCACATACATAGACACTGTGCTGAAGAGGTTCAGTATGGAAAATTTCAAGAAGGGCTATTTATCGATAGACCATAAAATTTCTCTCTCTAAGAAGGATTGTCCGACAACTCCTGAAGAGAGAGAGCGTATGAGTAGAGTCCCATATGCTTCGATCGTGGGATCTATCATGTATGCCATGACATGTATAAGGCTAGATATGGCATACTCACTAGGAGTAGTGAGTAGATACCAATCTGATCCTGGAGAAAACCACTGGAAAGTGGTTAAAGCCATCCTTAAGTATTTAAGAAATACTAAGGACCAATGGTTGGTTTATGGCGAGTCAGATCTGAAACTTGTGGGATTCACAGACTCCAGCTTTCAATCTGACCATGATGACAGTAGAAGCATGTCGGGTTATATCTTTACTCTGAATGGTGGAGCCATCTGCTGGAAGAGTTTCAAGCAGCATACTGTGGCAGACTCTATTTGTGAGGTGGAGTACATTGCAGCATCGGATGACGTGAAAGAAACTGTGTGGCTGAGAAAATTCATCACCGAGCTCGAAGTAGCATCCTCCCTCGATGGTCCGATCCTGCGCTACTGCGACAACACTGGTGCCATAGCTCAAGCGAAGGAACCCAAAGCACACCAGTGGATGAAGCACATTTTGCGTCGCTTCTACCTAATTCGAGAGATCGTAGATCGAGGTGACGTTGATCTTCAGAAGATCGACAAAAAGAAAAACCTGGCCGACCCCTTCACTAAAGCCCTGGCAATAAAAGAGTTCGATAACCACAAGTCCAAGATGGGTATTAGATACTGTGCCGAGTGGCTTTAGGACAAGTGGGAGTTGTTGGAAAATATGTTTCAAAAGTCAATCGTCAACCTATTAATAGTTCAGCAACCTTGTATTGTAATTGATTTGTTAATAAATAAAATATATTTTTGATATTTTCATCATAAGTTTTCATCTTCTAATGAACTTCGTTATTGTGATGAAGTCTTTAGGACTATTTAGGTTCGATAAAGAGAGGATTTATCGATTAATCCTTAAAACTATTCATGATCAAATGATAGGCTGTTAATAAGGATGACAGCTTCTATCGAGCATAGATCGTTGTAGGCCATATGGGTTGGTTGTCCTCTTAACCAAGGAGTGTGGAGACACTGGTATGGCATACAGGTGAGATATAAGGGTATATCATCATTGAACATGACCAACTCTAGAGCATTCTGCTGTCGAGAATGTCTCTGATGGGATATAGGTATAAGTGTCCCTTAGACCTGAGATCACCTCAGTGACTTGCAAGCAACTCACGGTGCTTTGGTACTAGACTAACTAAATTTTTAATTTAGTGACGAAAGACTTCTAGGCACAGTCAAGTACTTGCGAAGTCAGAGTGTGATCAAGATGGGATTGACCACTCCAAGAGTTGGAGAACAATGAGTCGCTGTATTTTAATTTAGCAAAACCTTGGCCAGGGTAATCCATCAGATGGATTTGATATTTTGAAATACAATATGAACAACCTGATCAGAGTTGACAGTTGAACTCTAAGATATCCTATGAGTATTTTGGTCAAGGGGATGAATTATATGGAAACTATATCCGTATGGGTTCTAAGGATGTTGTTCTACACATTCGACCTATCCGACCGTCGGGTACCATTGCTAGATGATCACTTCGATTGGTACATAAATTTATTTTTATACTATCGATTTAGGTTCAAACTTATGAGGTCACACACATTAGAGTTCATAATTCGATCAGATGGTTGATCAACGATTAAGAATCGTTCTAGGCTTAAACGATCAATACGATTGACATTTAACCTAGTGTAAGTGTTGCAAGAGGATCGATTAGCAATTCGATTGTTAATTGGCTTAATTTGATTAAGCCAATGGGCTGAGATTAAGTCTAATTGAATATAATTTAATTAAATTTAGTTTGAGCTTGATTGGATCAAGTCCAATTGGTTTATTGGATAAGCCAAGTGCAAAAAAATACTAGTCCTAGTTCAATTAGGACTTGGATCAAACTAATTTCTAATTTGATTAAAAAATTAAATCAGATTTAAATCTAATTTAATCTGATTAAATTAGATTCTTAATTGGGTTAAGACTTATTCTAATTGGGTTAATTTGGTTTTGGTTTGATTTGGTTTGAGAAACCAAATTTGAACAAGTCATAGTTGAACCCTAGTAAGACTAGGATTCCACCTTGCACCACCTTAGCCCCTCACACCCACTCTCTCTTATTTTGTGCAAAAAAACCTTCTCTCCTAGGCCTTCACACACACCCAAAGTTTTCCACTCTTTCTCTCTTATATGGAATGTGGTTGTAGACCAAGTCAAAGTAGGAATTAGTTTGGATTTCAAATTCTATGAGATAGAATTTTAGGAAACCAAAACTCTTTCCTTATGGCACTGATTTTCTTCAAATTTTTTTTGAGATTTTCATAGATTTTATAAAATATATTGTGTATCCTTTGCTGGTGGTCCATGGTAGAAAAATAAGGAGGGGGCGCCTATGAGTTGGGCACCCCTTGTCTTGCCCTGTTTGGATTTTTTTTGACTAAGTATTTGACCTAGACAAGGATTCTTCATATCTCATTATTTAAGATGAATTTCTTCTTGAGATTTTTGTGAATTATAGAGTATTGAGAGACCTTTGGGCATGTAAAAATTAGAGAGAAAGAGTGTTGGGGTGTGGAGATATAATAGACACAAAACTAAGTGTCTGGGAAAAAGAAAAGAGAAGAAGAAGAGGGTCTTCTTCTAGGGTTGCTGAGTTCACCTCTTTCCTTCCTTCTTCTGTAAGTTTTCTAAGAGTGTCTCACATCTAAAACTTTTTTTCCTACTTCTCATCTTTGGAAGAGTCCAAATCAAGAAGGAGACATCTGATCGACCATCGAAGAAGGACCATCACAGTACTAGCATACTGTGCTGATTTTTTGGACCAGGACTTCTGATCGTGATTCATGGGCTCGTGTGGATGACTCTTAGAGGTCGGATGCATGTGTGGCTCACAACATCATCCTCAAGCTCGGATCAATAAAGTTAGAATGTTTAACTTGCAAGGTAATAGATCTGATCTATTATATTTTACATACATTAGATGTAGTATAGAAACATGTTGATATGATCAACATGTAGTTCTTGCTCTTTATATTTTAATTTTTGATTTAATGCCATGTAATAATCATATAATAGGATCTTTGATCTAGGAATTCTCTAATTTTATAAGTTAAATTTTGATTTATTTTAGTTTTCGCTGCCTGATCTTGAAAAAGTTTCAAGATCTAATCCTGAAACCCTAGATCTGGTTCCTTCAATTCCGGCTATCAAAATTTGGTTCCATCAATTTATCACTATCCAATAGTGATCGAAGCATCAAGTTGGTGGCCATAACTGCATAAAAGAAAAATCATAAATTTAATTGGTATATGAATTAATTAAACCTAAAGATATAGACTTTAGTCTAAAGATTCTCCTACTATTTTATATGAACTGATAACCTCTACTTTCAACTCGAAGAATTATCCTAATTTTTTAACGGGTACTAGAATCCACACAGACTGCACATGAGCCCGACTTTGGCCAGCTCACCCTTGTGCATCTATGGAAGGTTCTTAACCAATTATTTTACCAAATAATATCTAGCAATTAATTTTGCCCCAAGTTCCTAACAGTAGGCTTTGGCCTTCACTGAAAGATCTGGTTAGGTCCAACCATTAACATGATCATACTCAAAAATCTAATTAATAAATGATCAGGTCGAACTTTGGTCGGTCATTCTGACCACCATAAGAAAGACTCAACTGAGACATCATATTATGAATGATAATTTCAATAGTAGATGAGTACTAGGCCTTTGTGCCGTCCAATGATCATCCAACTAATGAATCCATTATCATCCAACTTAATGGGAGGCTATGATCTAGTCATCCCCATGACTAGCTCATTTTATGACTTAATAATTCAGAAGATTTGATTGAGATATTGAGAGAAGAAATTAAACTTGACCAGCTAATCATAATCCTCCCACTGACTTCATCAAGTTAGATCATGAAAAACTAGATTCAAGCTGATCTTGGCATCTAAATTGATCATACTAATTAACTTATGTAGCATGGATTCAACACAAGTCAATCAGTAATTGAATCAAAAGCTGATTGACCATATTGACCAGGTAAATGAGATCAGTGGGAGGAATATGCTATTAACTCGCCATAGACTCAATCTATGCAAGTAGCTCTCAATTAATGATCATCGATCAAAACTGTCAAACTTATCTTAGACACCAATTGGTTCATCAGATTCAATTTGGTTTGTCTAAAAACTTGAGCTCTACCACTGAGCCATGATCGAGGTCCATCTTGGTCTAATCTAAGCTATGGACTTTGACCAACTACAACTGTTGTAATGATTTTAGAAAAATTCTGATTTAATCTAATTCAACTTTTGGTTAGATTTAATCAATTTTTCTAATTAGTTTATATTTCATTTTATTCTAATCTTAGACCTAACCCAATTAAGAGAACCTGATCAAGTAAACCCATGTCATCCCCATATTTTATGAAAGTGTCATTAGATCTTTAATTCATAATTCTAGATCCAATTAGTTTCATACTTAATCCTCAATTAAGTCTCAATTTAACATGGGTTTAGGTTAAATTTTGAAATAATTTTAATTTTATAAACTTTTTACTTGAATTCATATAAAATTTTTATCTCTAAAAACTGCATCGGCTCAGTTTTAGATTGAGCTGGCTAATAATAGTGGATTGACCAAATATGATACTTGATCGACTAACTGTAGGTCAGAGGAACTGTTACTGTTCAGGCTCGCACAACTGGATCGGCTCAATCAGCACTGAGCTGACTACCCCAGGGGATTGGGTCGATCCAGTTCATAATTGCATCGACTCAGTTCACGTGCCAGCAGATTTTTCAGAGTTTCAACACATGAAAACTTTGCATAATTTGAAATAAAATCAATCATAAATTAATTTTTAGATCATATCCAAATATTTTATAATTTTAAATTTTTTTTTGATTAAAATAATTTTTAATCCTTTAGATTAGATAATTTATTTTTCATCTATTTTGTATCACATACAACTAAAATCTAGAGTTTCAAAAATTAAGATTTTACAGAAAAGTAAATTTTGAACCTTTCGCGTTTCATCTTCATGAGTAAACAGCACCCCTACATGCCATAAGAGATCCCCATGGAATAGAAGGAGAGGGTCATAAAATCTTACCTTCTCCTATGATCGGACAGTCAAGAATGCTCAATCCAATTACTTGGCTAATAGGCTTCTAATCTAATCATATCACATATAAAAAATTTAGATCTAATCTAAATCATATCAGATCTTATCATAATCAGATCACGCTGCAATCAAAATCAAAATTTTAATGCTATATACATGCATATACATATTATAATGGAACCTAGGCTCTGATACCACTATTAAAAATTGATAGGCGCATAGCATGTATTTTAAAAAAAAATTATGCAGCAAAAAATCAGATTAAATAATTTTAATCTATACTATATGTTTAAGATCTAATCTTAACACCTATCCGAGATCTATAACATGATATAATGCATGTATATGATCTGAAAATGAAATCTGCACATATGACATATCAAATATGTGATCATAGATCTAATCTATGCATCAATCAAGTTCAGAACTCGATATCTTTATACGGATAGAAAGACTATGCATTTGAAATTCATAGACTTGAAGTTTACCTATAGCCGCACAGGATGTTCAGCCTCTATAGGTGATCTACTCGAAGTCCTATACTGATCTATCATCCCGAGAGTGCTAGCTCGCGTAACGACTTCTGGATGGCTGATCTATCTTTCATCTTCCGACATTCTGGACTCCTCCAGATCTAAAGAAGGATAAGGAGTAATGTGTGGCGCAAGAAGAAGGAGAGAAAACTCTTTTTCTCTTAGATATTCTCTCTCTCAAAACCCTAGAATAGTTTTTAGGATGCTCACCCAAGAGGAGGAAGTTCTCCTCTATGCTCACATGCCAATGATGGCTGCCTAACCCAAGACCTCATGCCCCAAAACCCTAACCACAATGATTTCTCAATGATCTCTATACTCTGATTTTTGTCCCATAAAAAATTAGGGTTTAGATAGATGTGGCGTGGAGGTGTTTGTATGAGAATAGATTTCTCATCTGCACTTCGAATTCAAATCAGATTTGAATTCGATTGAATCAACCAATTGATCCAAACTCTTGATCCCTATCAAGAGTGGGGACAAGGCTTCTTAGGGTGGAGATCCATCATGCCAATTTGAATTTCGTGTTGGAAAGGGCATGCGCACAAGGGTGGTTGGTGTAGTGAAGAGTCTAACTTGTTTTGGACTCTAAAGTTTCATCCAATAGGCCTCCAACCTAATCAAATTAGTTTAAACCAATTAGATCAATCTGAACTCAATCCAATTAAGTCTCAAACATAATAAAATTCTAATCAAATTAGAATTTAATTAAGCCAAGTCCTAATCAAATCAGGAACCATTCAACCTAGATAATTAGGTCATCTTAATTGAATCCAATTCAATTAGACTTGAACAAATTACTTTGCTCAACCAAATTGAGCTAATCAGCAATCTAATTACTAATTAATCTTTCTAAAATAAATTACAACTTTTGTATAAGGCTAACTATCAATCGAACCGATGATTAAATCTTAAAATAATTTCTAATCATTGATCAGCTATGTGATCAGTCAGTAACTTCTTTTGAGTATGACCTTATAGGTTCAAACCTAAGTCGATAGCATAGGAACAATTTTATGAACTAATCGATGTAACCATCTAGCAATGGAACCCGATACCGGATAGGTCGAATGATTGCAAAGTAACATTCAGAACCTATTGGCATATGATTACCATATAATTCATCCTTTTGACCTTAATGCTCAAGGCGACCTAGGATTTAACTATCAATCTTGGAATAGTCAACCACATTATATTTCAATCTTTTAAATCTATCACATGGATTATCTTTGATCAAGATTTTACTAAATTAAAATACACTGATGTATTTACTCCTACTTATTTGGAAGGGTCAATTCCGTCTTGACTCACGCACCAACTTAACAAGTACTTGACTGCACCCAGAAATCTTTCATCACTAAATTAAAAATTTAGATAGTCTGACATCAAAGTATAGTGAGTTGCTTGCAAGTCACCATGGTGATCTTAGGTTGAAGGGACACTTATACCCATACCCTTCACGAGCTATTCTTGACAGTAGAGTGCTCCGCAGTTAGTCACGTTCGGTACAAATATACTCCTACACTCCACTGTATCCATATCAGTGTCTCTAAACTTCTTGATTAAGAAGACAATCAATCCATATGACATGCAACGACCTATACTTGATATCATGATCATCCTAGTAATAACGTATCATTTGATCACGAAAAGTTTAAGGACTATTTCCTCTACTTAAATAAGTTCTAAGGACTTCATCACAACTCAAAAGTTCATATTAAAGATGTAAACATTTATGATGAAATAGCCAAATAACTTTTATTATTAAATAATTCATATACAAGTATAAATGAGCACAAACTATCAACAGACTGACGATTGACTTTAGGACATAATTTTCAACACCTATAAGTCAAGATTGACATCTAATAATGTGTCATGACTATCCAGACGACGTGGAATTTAATAAAATACCAAAATTATCCTTTCTATTGGATTTTCCATGTTGGGTATGCATGTATGTTTTAAAAATTTCTTTTCTAAACAACGTAGTAGAATAGAAGATTAAAATATTTTTTAATCTACATTATGCATGCATAAAATATAGAGCACTAAAATCTACTTCATATGCTGAAATTGAATACATGCTGAATTTATGCTGAAATTGAATATGCAATTGAATCACATACATATTTCGCAAATTCTTTCTTCAAATCTGAATCTAGAAGAGAGTAGGTTCTTCTTTAGCCGTATAAGTGCCCGACCTTTACGGATATCCACTCAAGATTAGCCTGGAACAGTCCTCTTTGGTATTGATTTTTCTTCTCTAAGAAAATCAGCCTGTGAATCTGAATGAAGCCTAAATTGCGATCAACTCTTTGATCCTTTCTTTGATCTTCTTCTCTTCTTCTCTTGCTTTTTTTCCTTGATTGTGAAGCAATCAAAGACTAGAAACCAGCAAATAAAGGGACACCCAAACTCCTTTGGGCCTGGAAGATGGAGGATGCCCAAGCTTTGGGTGTTGGCTCTGCAATGGAGAAAAGAGGGGAGAGAGAGGGGGCGTGGGCACTTCTATGGAGGCATGGGTTGCTGGATTTCAATGTTTAGAAGCCTTAGAAAAGGCTCCTTTAAATAAGCATAAGGTTTGAATCCTATTCAAAATCAAACAACTACTTAATACAAGTCCTACTTGCATTAGGAATCTTAATTCCTTTAGTTATTTGACTCCCTTTAGGAGATCCTTTAGGCACCAACTATTTGAGCCTTTACACCCACAAATCACACGCCACATGTCACCATGGGATGCCCCATGCTGATCCACATGCCCTCTAATAGGTGGGCATGCCCAACTTGATCAAATCAAGTGACGCCCAATCAAAACTATCAAAAAATTAATTAAGAGCTTGAACCCTTAATTCATTTGATCCAAAATCCTAGGCACCCAACAATTGGAGCCCAATGAATCTAATTCATTTAGGTTATTAGTAAGTAATTAAATTTTAATTAATTTTATCAAATAAAAAATTTAAATATAAAGAAAAAATTGGGTCTAATCATGTGCTAGCAAGGTTATCCTAAATCCTATAAGATTTCTCTAACCCAATGGAGACTTCATAAGCCCAATTGCTTATTTCAGATCTAATCTCTTTATTATGTGATCCCATAGATTCAATTCTATCTGGTAGTGAGATATATAATGATCTCTATCATAGTATTATTGAAACTCTTTTCAATAGATCCGAACAATTTCACTCTAACTCATCAAGGTTTGTCAATCTTGAGCAACCCTAGTGAGCTCTCACAATCCATCAGTGATACTTAGTAGTATATAGTGACAACCCAGTAGAATCAAAAAAGAATCTCAAGGTGTAGTTCACATGTGATTCAGTCCCTTTATCGTGAGTCCCGACTAGATGGGAGGTCATGGATAAATCGTCAAACCTCATCATCAGTCATATGATAGATTTAATCAGCTCAAGTCTAATTGTGATCCTTATGAAAATTTTTTTCCATCAATCACACTGCTGTGGCATAGACTCTCGGACTTAGCCTCTCAAATCTCATAGGACTACTCCTCTTTATCAAGATCAATAGATTCCATCTTGATGTGCATCCTACTCCTACAGTGGACCAACTGTCGCCAACATCTACTATTAAGGGCTCATTGAGATCATGTTTATGTGTTAGTCAAACTCCAACAGTCCACTACGAGCAGTCATACCATCGTAGGTCAACGGATCATTCACGCAACTATAGCATCGACATAATCACTGACAATCGAGTAAAAATCTAAGTGATCTCTTATATGGTCATGCTCAGTATTAGTTGTTCTCTAACAACTATCTG